>NC_042531.1:14780396-15084557 GCF_900963305.1 Echeneis naucrates | reverse complement strand
CAGACAGACAGACAGACAGACAGACAGACAGACAGACGGTCAGTCAGTCAGTCAGTCAGACAGTCAGACAGTCAGACAGACAAACAGACATTCAGTCAGTCAGACAGACAGTCAGTCAGACAGTCAGTCACTCAGACAGTCAGACAGTCAGTCAGACAGTCAGTCACTCAGACAGACAGACAGTCAGTCACTCAGACAGTCAGTCAGACAGACAAACAGACATTCAGTCAGTCAGTCAGACAGACAGTCAGTCAGTCAGACAGTCAGTTAGTCAGACAGACAGACAGTCAGACAGGCAGACAGACAGGCAGACAGACAGACAGGCAGGCAGGCAGTCAGTCAGTCAGTCAGTCAGTCAGAGAGAGAGAGAGAGACAGACAGATAGATCTGAGAACTTTTCGTTGTCTTCTGTGGATTGATTATTTCGGTTTGTTTCTATCATTACCTAACTGCACTCTTGTTTGAAGTGTAAACATGTGCAACATGGGAGGTCGCAAATAAAGTCCATTATCACCGCACTTTTTTACCAACTACACCTATGTTTTGATATTTCTGGAAAGAACTGTGACAGTAATCTTTGTCTTCAAAGCAGGCAACTTAATACTTTAAAAAGTATTTTGTTTTTCTATGGCTACCCCAAGATGACAGTATAACAGTATTTGTGCTTTCCTTCTTTACAGTTGATGTGATTCTATCTTTTGTTCTTGTCCACCAAATGATTCCCTTTTCCTCAATCATCTTTGAGCTCCGTTGCAAACATGAACATCAAAATAGCTTATAATCTTTACTATTTTGGTATGTCAGTCCTAGCAAAACTTAGTCGCCTGTCATAATGTACTTATCCATTATGTCTCCCTTCTATGCCAATCCAGACATAAAGAAATATTCCATCAAAATCTCATATTTTATCCTTTGGACTTCACTTTTTGCATAAAAGTCCAGTTAAAGAATGAATCATTACAGCACAAAGTGGACATAAACATGACTCCAAAACTATATTGCTGTTGATGAGGAAGCTGCTAATCTTCCAAATCAGCTCAAAGATATGGTGTTCCCAGTTTGATCCATTAACTGAGAAGCCAACAATTTGCTTATTTAAGATTTAACTGCAACAATAATTTTTACAGAAAGTATGAACTACAACAAAAACAATCTGAGCCCTTTTAAAGAACATGAGAGTGGATTTCAATATGAACATAAAAAATCAGAACAGAAAAAAAATGAAGATATGTTTTGCTGCTGTCCCTTGTATGTTTGGACTGTTGCTGTGAATTCTGTGTAGACAGTGTGTTATTTGAAATCCTTAAAAGGATTTAAGGATCTTACAAACCATTACAGTAACGCAAGTATGCTGTTGTAATCCTCTCTAAAGCAGCAGGACTACATTTTACCTTCCTTGGAACAATTGTAAAGTTAGTTAAATTTAAGTGTCGTAGTCACAAATTTCTGTGAGAATCTTTGAGTACATGTACAATTCTTTTCAGGAAGGCTGTTTGCAGTGGTTGTACCATGTCACCGATCGGGCTGAAGTCCATTGACAGGCACAAAAGCTGTGTGAAAACGTGCTCTAATTACTCCAGCTGCCACCTCTACCTCTTTATTATGGTGCATTTCAACGGCAACATCCACATTTCACATCTGTTCACCCAGAGACAAGTGTCCTTGGGGCAATAAATGTGGTCACTAAGTGGGGCAGTGAGATCGCTTGTTTTTGAAGAACCAAATGAAGATTGAGATTTTCCTATACACCACAGCATTCTTGCATTCTTGTCACACTGCAGTTGGGCCTTGGAAAACATCTGGGTGCTGTTTTTAAATTCAGCTTCAGTGAGCAATAATTCAGAAAACATGGACATCCCTTTTCTGAGAGAGCACAATTACAAATGCGTTTACAGAGAAAGTGCTGTCTCCATTCCAATTAATCCAATGTACCAGAAAACAACTTATATTAAATAACTACTCAGCCTTACCTACGTGGGTACCTCTGAATCAGAAAGTCATCCTTTTTTTCTTTGAGGAGGATTGGCATTCCTTTGGGACACATAAGAGACACGGTGAAGTATGAGGTATGAATCCCTAAGAGGCAATTAAAGTGCTCTGTCTAAAATAATCATGTGTTAAGAAAACTAAAAAGTATGAACAACTGCATGTGGTCTGAGTGTCTGTGAAGTATTACCGAATAATTAATTAGGATAAAAATTTAAATTAGCTGATAAACTGCACAGCCATGTGTCAAGACAAACAAAGCAGGCAATGCTTCAGATCTAAAGTGCAGCTGCACCATTTATTGAAATATAATCCAAATTGTAATATTGTCAAAGGAGATAAAGCAAGAACCCAGGAGCTGCACTGTCTCGATAGAGGTAAAATGTCATGTAGACCAAAAAAAACATTTTTGGTCATTTAGCATCAAGATGACATATCTTTTTGTGTTTTAATTGAATTCTCCAACCACAACAAAAACCAACATCACAGTTGGTTACTGATCACGTAAAATAATTTTTCTTTTGACAAACCAAAGAACGGCTCATGTTTATTCTGCAGCCACAATGAAAATCCTGCTATGTGGCGTTTGTGATTATGCTATGTTGCCGCAAAGTACATTTTCTTGAAATTATTTCCAAAGAAAGAATTTATAAAGGATACTTTCCAATAAATGTATACAGATTTTTCTGTCTAACTTTCTATTCAGCCACAATGTAATTCCTATTTTGAGTGAAAACATCAGAGCAGGGAATGCCAATTTCAGCTGATGTCTTCTTCTCGAAGCTGTAAAGTGAAGAACAGGGTCAAAAGTTTTTTGCTCCAGCAGCAGCTGGTAGGATGCTGGAATGATAGGAGAGGGTTTACCCTCACGCAAAGGGATGAAATTTGATTGAAATTATTCATATAGTCAAATTTTCATTTTGTGTGGGCGGCTGCCTGCAGTATCTACAAAGTAAAGCATCACCAGATGGAAGTTCACAAAGAATGGGGGAGAAGAGAATACATTAACGTCAAGAAAGCCAAAGATTGAAATTTTTACTTCCACACCTTCCACACACCCACAGAGGCTTTCCATCGTGTGTACAGCTTATCTCATGCCATCCGCGATGCTCTTATTGAAAAAAATATTATTTAATCAATTTCCAGAAAGAAATTGATTAAACCCCCTCCATCTTCCCAAACGCTTTCTAGGCAACTGTTTTGCCCATTATTTAATCTCAGACACCACCCACCATGTCAGGATGGGGCACTGCAGTCTTTTTCACCTTAGTCATGATGCTGCACCGACTAAAATGGCAGTAGTTTGTGACTGGATGTGTAGAAGGAGATGGACAAGTGAGGAAGAAAGAATCGGCGCTCTGATCACAAGATTGTGATAACAAGGGCGGGAGAGAGAAGCAAAAATGTCTCCTGTAAACACACACTGGGGAAAAGCATCAAGTCTGACCGCGCTATCTAAGAGGTGCAATTTATGTGGAAACAAAAAAGTAGCTAAATGACGAAGTCCAATATGACATCCCTCTGTGCAGGACCAAAGAATACACATATGGATAATTTTCACATCCAAACATGCAATTATCCTTCTATGCGAACCCATTACGATAACATATTATTATCTAACCTGAAATTACCAAATGCAATGGAGCTCTGTTGCCTTCTGACCCCTTTGTGATTCTGACAGGTCTGATAGAGTGGGCATGGTACTTCCTGTTTTGCCCCTCACGTCATTTTCCATTTGCATTTGTGCATCACAATGAAAAATGTTTCATCTGCAGATTGAGCCCACGACCACAGCAGGGCAACACAGACCCGGAATTGAAAATGTGACATGCAATATTGAAAATGCCCATTTATATATTCTAGAAGAGCTTTAATTCAGGGAAATACCCCTTCTCGGCCCCACAGTGCTTCTTTACAGTGCCAAGGCAATTTCCTGCAGAAAAGGTTGGTAGTAAATATAGTTAATGTGCTGAGGCGGCAATGTTACACCAACATGCTGTTAAAAGAAGACATGAGATATTGAAGTGATCCTTTTCACAATTGGGGTGTGAAATCCTGAACCATAAATTAGACTTGGATAGGATTAACCAGGAAAGGGCCACCAAGAGAGGAAGCGTTTAAGCCCTATTCAAAAAATACATCACATATATAAAGAGAGCAAATATTGAGCAGATCTCTCCCTGCCTTGTTTCAAATGCCCTCAGATGTGTTGCCTGTTAATGCTGTGTCAGCCGTCTACAGACAGAAATAGCAAGGAAGGTCTTAAAATGATCAAAATTGTGTCGAGCGATGTCAGTCATACAACACATGGGATGCTTATTCCTTCTAACTTAGCTCGCTTGTGTTTGAAACAAGCCAAGGGAGGTAGGAGAAATATTGAAGTATTATAGTATAGTAACAGAATTGACTAAAGCCGTTATCATTCAGCATTTGAAGCTGATAAAAACGAAACTCAAACCGTTTCACTTTCATTGGAAATGACTGCCCCATTTGCTCAGCTCTTTCTCATCAGCAGTCACCTGGCTTCTTTTACTGTCCCTTCTCCGTTTTCTTGTGTTTTCCTTTGTGCCCGTGTTTTGTAGCTGCCAGTCTTCCAGCTTGCTCACTTGTCTGCCTGTAAGTGTGTTTACCATCACTTATCTCAACTGAATCTGGCAGCAATTGTGTGCATGTTTGGGTCCTGTCTGTGCTGTTTCCAGCAGGTGTGACAGATGTACAATGGCTATTAAAAAACATCCTGACAGTTAATCATGAAGTAGTTGTAAGGCAGAGACTACTTTTTACCACTTTGTCATCCAAAACATAAATATTCAACACCCAGGTTAGTGTTTTAATTCTTACCAACATAAAAAATTCACAACAAGGCTCTTCAGTAAAAAGGCCTTTTAAATATATATATTGTAATAATGGGCATTCATAGGCTCCTCTGCGCCATATTCTGTACCAAAGAAACTGTAAGACGTGTCACCTGAGATGAGTGAAGCTAAGCTCTGCATGTCTAATGTAGATAATATCAGTTAAAACATAATGGCCACTGCACAAACATAAAATACATTTAGCGCACATCAACTCATTTGTAGCTGAAACATAATGACAAAAATGCAAGCGATCTTACATCTTTACACAGTCATAGAAACGCAAACAAATCCATGCAGATTTAGAGCTAATGCTTCAAGTCTGCTGCCAGCCATCTACTGTTTCATACTCTTCAAAGACATTAAAAGTAAATGTCCTCATTTTAATTATTTATTAATGTCTCTTCCGCAACAATTAGCCCCTGATTTCTCAGCAAGTAATTCCTAGTGACTTGGTTTTGGCTCTTGGTTTTTAATACAGCATTTAATTTTCCAAATATTGAGTAATTTCTTCTCACTTGCGCCTCGTTTCCTGGTGACTGCTGTTAAAGTCTTTTGCCCCACAATTCCCCCACAAAACTGGTTGCGCTGCTGTCAGTTTTTCCACCAGCATAGCCACTATCTTAGCTTGGATGCTGCTTCTTTTTGCACCTCTATCAATCCTGAATTAATCATTTGTATGATCAGATCTGTCAAAATGTCCAGTGATGAAGCAGACATCACAAACCTTACAGAGAATACATGAAGTTTGCCACATCGATAAAATATATTTACATAGCACAAGGACTGTGGCAATATCACATGCATGAGTTTGTCGGATGTTTCCACTTCTTGACTCCCAAGCTTTAATCCATCTGGCTCGAGGTGGTGAAACCACAAGAACTGAGCTATTTCATCCTGGGGATTAAATCTTTCCAATCTTTTTAAGATGCACTTGGTAACATGCCAAGTTCTTATGACTGGAGATTTCAATACTATACGACTGAAATGTCAGACCACGCATCCTTTGCCACAAAACTCAAGGGACTACTCTCTGTTCACCCTCATTATTTATGATCTGTCTTATCCTCCTGTCTAAAGCACTAAATTTTTGTTTCATGGTGCCTGAACGATAGAGTATGGAAATTCTACCAACTGAACTCCTAACTTTGCGAACTGCAGCTTCTTTCATTACCATCCATCCACTACAAACTTTAACATCACTATCAGCTGTCTGGGTCCAAAAGCAGACTCCCTGCTGTGCTTCAATAAAAACCAACCTGAATCCTTTCTTATCTCTCTGCTGTGGAGCAGTTAAGTACAAATGGGTGGGTTTCATCTTTAAAGGATTACAGACCTGGATTTGATAGTCTGAACGGTTTCCAGCATCAGACCCTAGTACCTTGTTCTAATAAGACAATGTGAGACTTGATAGACAACATTGGCAAAACCGGAAATCCCATTGGAGGTTATTCATTACTTTGCACAAAGGGTTGAAAAACTTTCAGTCTTGAAACCCGAATTAGAGTATATATAAGATATTTACAGGGCAAAAGCTGAGCTAAATCTAGCTAAGCACAATCAGTTCACAGCATTCATTCCATGGCGAAAAGAGATAACGGTGTTGGAGACGGGTCATGTCTAACTGTGGAAATTTTCATCTTGTCCAGTTATTTATCATTCATAAATGTGTCACAGGGAAGAGAGAATTTTCCAGAAATTAGAGTCCACTGAAGCTTAAAGATGATGTAATTTAAATTTTGTGATATTGTATTTATGAGCGATCAAACGAAGGAAATGCAAGCTGCATTTGGAAAATGTAGATTTAGAAAAGCCCATTGAGCAATTGTCATTTATCTATTTCACTGCAAAATAGAGACATCAGTGCAATTTAAAATCTTATTTTGACAGGTCTGTTCAAAATGTTCATAGACATAAAGAGCGACAAGAGTGGAATAATACATTGCTGCCTTTACTTCATGAAAACATGGGAAACTTTATTGTCCTAATGATGTTTGTGACCCCGCCTATATGGACCGCAAATGTCCATACTTCCTCTATCTTCATTAAAGCCAATGAAATGGAAGATTATAGAGAAGCAGCTATAACACCTCACCTTCGGTTTTAAAAGATAAGGTCTTGTCTGCTTTAGTTTTTTTCTAGAATCGCATTTTATTTGCTGGCTAATCGAACACATATATAAAGCGTTACCTAACCAGGCGTTAAATACATCAGACTGCAGGTCCAATGGCCACAAAAGAGTAAAAGCATTTTATAATCAGTCAACAAAGGAAAACACCTTCAATTATAATTTTTATGAGATCACCACTGGTCTTTTCAAATGGTGTGGAAACAATTAGCTTTTTTTTTTTCTCTATTTCACAGCAACCTTATGGCACTTCACAGCGTTAACAGCCATTTCCAACTGTGCCCGGTAAGCACTTCCACACTATCTTTGCTCATGTTTTACAATAAAAGTGAAGGAAAACAGCTCAATCTGGATCAGCTAATAGCCCGTGCATTTGCTAAAAGTGGTAAATGAGTGAATGGGAGATAAGATCCCATAGCGACCAGATGAGCTTTTTAAGAGTTGCAGCAGAGTACAGGGGCATGGTGAGAACAGCGGGCCTTTTATTCATAACCTTTACTGCAGCTCCATTCTGTCTCAGTCTGAGACCCTTTCCCTCCATCAACAGCACAGAGTGCATGTCTCACAGGGAGATGAAGGAAGAAGTAGAGACTATCTGATGCACAGAAACACCCATCGTTCCTCCAGGATGTAAGAAGACTGATTTGATGTCAGCCCCACACCCCATCAGTCTGACTAAGGAGTAGTGTCCACCATTGCAATAAAAGAGGATTAGCTCAAACCAGAGCAGTGCAAAAGGTGCTCTAGGTTTTCCAACCCCAGTTCTGCAACCTCGAAAACTGGCATATTTTGGCTAATTGACGTAAACACTACAATTGTGTGGACATGAGGTTTGGCCGTTTTTTCCATACCATGACATGAAGTAAACTTTGTAAGCACGCCAGTCACCTCTCCAGCATGTTCCAGTCAAATCATACATATTGCAGGTACGCTACACAAGCCCAAAATACGCTTCAGACATGCCCAGTCAATCACGCAAAGCAATGTAGGTGTGTCTCACAGAGCCTCTGCCAGTTAGAGTACCAACCTGAGAATGAGACGCAATGGATTCATTTTACCAGCCTGCACTGCAGCAAATGGCTCAGTCTTTCCCTCTTCAACCTTTTAAAGTGTGTGCTCTGAAATTGTCATGTCATGATCTGCAGTTATGTGTCTTCTCCGGAAAATGTATACATCAGCGTAAAAGGAGTCAATCGCCTTTTTAAAGTGGACGTCAATAATAATAATAAAAAAAAAACAAACATCTTTTTTGCATAAATTCTGGTATAAAATTATCCACAAATGTCTGATTACTTGGATGTTTGTGCATTAAAAAAATAACAAATTTTTAATTATCAAATTATCAAACTTGTATGTAATTTCCATCTCACAGTGAAGGAAAAAAGACAGCTGGACAGATGTTTGCTTTTAGAGATACAGTTCTGGATTTATGTTGTTCTGTTAGTTAGATTTAGGCTCCTTTGGATTAGGTGGGAGGGAAGACACCAGACATTACTATCCTCTGTAGTTTGACAGCTTCCCTTCTTCTTGTTTTTTTTTTTTTTTTTTTTTTGGCTAACCCATCAGACCTATTTTACATGGTTGTTTCATGGTCATTAGCTTTCTGTATCGATAATTTGGCTGTAACTGCTATTATCTACCATCTTCCTGCTGGGTTAGGCTTTTACTCAGAAATCTTCCACGACACATCTTTTACCATGTCACACTGTGCTATAACCGACTGCTAACTAATGGTTTGGAAGTTAATTGTTCATTGTTAGGATCCCTGTGGATGGTTTGGAAGTAGGTTACTTCATGTACTAACCTTCACCTGCTGCTATAGTGATTCACTGTGGGTCAAACATTGAACAGCCAAAAGATTCCAGAGTCTACAGGTGGCTTGCTCAGGCAGATTGCTGCACAATGCTGACCCATACTGGGGTCCCACAAAAGACACAGATACAAAACTTATTTCACCCCCCTCATCAGACCTTTGGCAGGACAGACAAGACAACCCACAAAACCTTGGCCATATACGCAACAAAAGCCACTGGAAGATTCACTGGGGGAAAAAGTTTGCCTGAATTCAGTATTTAAGTCTCACCTGTCCATCTCAGTAGCTGTGAGCAGGAGGCAATGTCACCATCCTCACGGGTGACAGACAGGTCATTAACACATTAAGTGGAATGGCACAAAAAGAGTTAATACCCAGATCAGTTTCCATTTAGTAGGCAGTCACATCTGGTTTAAGGCCTGGTAGAACATTTACAGCCTCTCCCGACAGCTGGCTGACATCTAACCATCTTCATCAGGCCAAACAAGAGCAATGGTTCACTTTATTACAGCCAAAATAATCTCCCTCCAATCTTCCTTGCAGCAAATCCTGACATTCAATCATCTATTTTAGTTCGCCTTTCTTACGTGCATAAATTGAATCTATGCCCTATAAACTCTGTTTATTTGTTTTATTATTATTATTTTTATTTTTAGGGAAGCCCGCCATAGCCCACCATTGATTGAATTGCATTCCTCAGAATCCCTTGCTAAGGGATGTAAATAACTACAAGGATGACAAACAATGTTTCACTCTGTAGTGTCGGACCTGTTTCCAGGATATTAGATCAGTTTTAAGATAGATTTATTATGCCCAAGCAGTGGTTGTAATTGATGTTAAAAAAAAAAAAAAAAAGCTTCTGCTGCGTTCCTATCAGCTGGAAAGTGATATAAAGCCGCAGTGATCTTGGGAAAGTTGTGAAGAGAGTTTTTGCAGAAGAAAAAGGCAGAGTTCCTTTGAGAGTCTTCATCAATCCACAAGCGTATACTTGCAGTAAGGGAGTATGTTTGACATTCAAATGGGAAGCAGTTTGTAGTGTTGTCACCGATCGTATGCTTCCGTTAGGCAATATTATCTGGAAGCACAGCAGCAGTTTTCACTGTTATGCAGATGATACGCAGTCATACTGAAGGAAACTCATCAGCTAATCAGACTTCAGGCCTGTCTTACAGACATAAAGGCCTGGATGACCTGCAACTTTTCAATTCTGAAATCTTTTTCTTTCTTTTCTTGACAGGGATATGTCTTTTGTCCCTCATAGAAAATAAGTCTCTAGGACAGCTCTCTATCATCTACTTAATATTTGCAAAGATCAGAAACGTCCTGTCTAATGAGGATGCAGAAAAACTAGCCCACAGATTTGTTGCCTTTAGATTCATTATCAGGATGTCCCAACGATTCTCTGAAAAGCCTTCAGCTGATGACGCTGAGGACACTGCTGCATGAATATTAACAGGAAGTAGAAACAGAGATCACATTTCTCCTCCTGTGCCACCTTCTCTTCATTGGCTCCCAGTAAAATACAGAATAATATTTAAAACCCTTCTCTGAACGTACAAACCTCTTACAGACCAAGCTCCATCATATCTCAGAGAGCTCAGAGCTCCTCGTTGTCCCAGGAGGACACTCTCTGGATAGTTTACAGTACTTGTGGTTCCTGGAGTCCCCAGAGTAAATCTGGAGGCAGATGTTTCAGCTATCAGGCTCCTCTTCTATGGAAGCAACTCCTCGTATCAGTCCAGGGGGCGGACTCTGTGGCAGCTTTCAACATCAAACCTTCCTTTATGACAAAGCCTGCAGTTAAAAGCAGATATAGGCCTACACTGCTGTAATAAGCAGCTCTCTCTCTCTGTCTTTCTCTCTATCCCTGTCTATCTCTCTCTTTCTCCCACAGCGTAACAACATGTCTCTAACTTTGTATCTTCCCGTAGCTTTTGTTTTGTCCCTCCTGTCCTGTCTCTTCCTGTCCCCCGTCCCACAGGTGCTGAATCATCTCTGCTCCATGTCCCTTCTCATTTTGCTTCCATTTTTTTAATGGCATCTACTCTCCTACTGCTCTTGTTCTTTGTCCTCCCCCGCCTTTCCTCTCCTTCGCACTAGCTCTCACTGTCTCCCTCTCTGTTACCCAACCAGTCTAAGCAGATGGCTTCCCTCCCTGAACCCGGTTCTGCTTGAGGTTTCTGCCTCTTAAAGGAAGTTTTTCCTTACCACTGTCACCAAGTGCTCTTGGTGACTAACAACTTCACAAAGAGTTTGGTCTAGTCCTGCTCTATGTAAAGCCCCCTGATGGAGCTCTGTTATGATTTGGCGCTATATAAATAAATGCCATTCAATTTTGGTTCGTCTCTTACTTTACCTGAAGAAGGCAGAGGCTCTCTGAGACCAGCAGCATCGTTCCTTCAGCTCATAGCAAATCCACTAAAAGGAGAAAAACAGAGAAACAAATACACAGTTTAAATAGTCAGCATTTTATGACAGGCAAACATAATCTCTTGTCCGTCAACCCGTCCACTTAAAGAGATCACTGCAATGAGTAGGGAAGGACATACTTTGTTCAAAGTGGCCCATTGACATTAACGCCACAGTTTCCAAGAGAATATTACAGTCACAGCAATAGCACACATTTAAATGGACAAATTTACTCCAAGATTGTTAATAATGAGAGTACAGCATAAAAACAATGGCTGCCAGATAGGATGGTGGCAACACTGCCAGAGAATCGATTCATCGGAAATGCTATTTCTTTTCTTTATTTCTAAGTGCAACAGCACACCCCTGTTTCACTTGACATTCTCCTGATGCAGGAGTGACAGCAATTCAAAGGATTGAAATCGGGTTGAGGTGTAATAGAGGTCATTTTGACACTTAACCTACATCCATCCATTTCATGGATGCTTATCATGCTTATCATGCTAAGATTAAAGCTGTAAATCTTAATTTACACTAGGTGAAAAGAGAAAGCCATTCCCACTCGCATTCAGACACACAGGTTGTAAAGAGTAACCAGCTTATCTGACAGTCATCAGACAGGTGAGACAGATCAGTTGAATTCAAACTTCACACTGAACTTTGAACAGCAGAATGCCACTCAACAGTATTTGCACAGTACAAATAGTAAATGGATATACAATATAGATCTTTGACGCAAGCTCGAAAGATACCGCTACCATCCTGACATCCACGCAAACGCTCGACACTTGGCTCACCAAGGTTGACGGGTCTGGTCTGGCTGGTCCCAATGACAACAGTTGAGTATTTTTTCCGGAAGTGGTTGGCCATTCCACACAGCCTCACCAGCGCAGCGTTGTATGGGACAAGCAGCACCTTGCAGCTACAGTTCAGTGGACTTATGGAAGAGTTCATGGTCCTCCATCCTCCAAGTCCTCCAGTACAGGGACTCTGGGGAAGCTAAAGTGTTGGCAGCCGGCGGCGCGGTGAAGACAGGAAGGAAATGGAGGTGTCAGAGTAACATCTGAGGCAAAAAGCATTGATGGGCACTGTGGCAATTGGCAGAGCACATCTGAGCTACTTCCCAAGGGCCCAGGGCAAGGAGAGCCACCACCTTTTCCGGGAAGAGGTCCAAGTAGGAGTGGAGGAAGAGCGAGTGAGCAGGGCAGTAGGACTCCAGCAGTAGAGATCGTGTACCAGATGGGAGAGTGCACTGCAGCGCAGGATCACCTGGTCAGACATCATGCAGGCAGATTTTTGTCACATCTGGTTCCCGGTGCAGGAAGTCTACAACACCTTGCCAAGCCTATCAAACCTCCACATCTCGGGAAACAGCGATACGCCCTCCTGCCCACTTTGCTCTGGAAGAGGCTCATTAGAACATCTCCTCAGTAGCTCCCCAAAGGTGTTGGCAGATGGCTGCTGTCGGTGGCGACATGGCCAGGTGCTTATGGCAGTTGCTGAGAGTTTAGCGTCAGCCATTAATACTGACACACACCACCGCCTCTTGCGTAGGTATCCTCCCACCATCCAAAGACATCATGTTTGGGTTAACTGGTGAACTGGTAAATTGTCCATAGCTCTGAGTGGTTGTTGGTCTCTGTGTGTTGGCCCTGTGATGGGCTGGTGATCTGTCCAGGGTGTACCCCATCCTCACCCAGTGTGAGCTATACTACAACAACAATAATTTGGACCAAATCAAGATGAATCTCCACTTCAAGAGTGAGTCATGATCTTTTCTGCCATATTAAATATTCTCTCTATATATAGTGTCTATATGGAGGAGAGAGATGAGTTTAAATATTTGTGGGTTTGCTGCCACATACAAATCATTGTACATCTTCAACTACGTATTTCAGTGGCACTTATTGTGAAAAGATTTTTTTTTTCTCAACAACCTCTAATGGCAAGGTTAAAAAGAGGTAAATCAAAGCACTGTTTTGAAAGAAGGAAGATGTTTTTGTGCACACCTTGGCGGTGCAAATGTCATTTCATTAGGAGGAGAAGGTCAATTGTATCCATCACCCTTGCTGTTGGGATAAACATAAATTAATTGTGTGGAAACCATAAGATCATCAGTTTATGAAAGGCTAACATTGATTGAAAGAAAAATGCCTAGACATTTAAAGTGCCTAAAAAAAGTCAACAAAATCAGCCGGTGTAGGCACCTCCATAAATGCTCAGCCTTCAATTAGCATGTTAAATGAATGCGATTCTGAACTATAACACATAATTACCAGGTGTCTAAGATAAGGGTAGATTATGCATTCATTTATCTATATTAATTAACATCAAAGGTGACCTATGAAGAGTTTTATTTAGAGGAATGTTACATCTGGAGACTACGGAGAGGAATCAAATAAACATTGTTCAAAAAATCTGACAATTTCTTTAAATACCAGGTTCCTTTCTAGTTGATTACACTGTTTTGCTCTCAGCAAAAGATTTATTCTGAATGCTAGCCTCCAATAAATATGTAAAAGATAAATACCTGCGTTTTCCCTGCAGGTATGCTCTTTAGCCCAAACAAAATTGACACAGACACAGGGCAGTGTGAAATCTCTGAGGAAAGTTTAGTTGGGGGAGAATCGTCCCATACTCCACATCCCAGCCCCCATAACCTGTCGAAGCTTGAATAATGTATGAAGAATCTGGAGACATCACTTAGAGATGCTGCCACTATCAGCTGGGGCCCTCCCTGTTCCTGTGGCTGCTGCCCTTTACCACAACCTTTAAAAGGTGGATTCCCTTAATGTAGACACACTTATTTTCTAAAATACCCAAATGACAATACGACGTGTGCATATAAAAATGTATATTGGCGTGCACTGTGTGTGTGTGTTTGTGTGTGTGTGTGTGCGTGTCAGGACAGGACATTTCCTTACCGACATGAGAAGGCTGAATGATAATGTGTTTTCATTTGTCACTTTGTTGCTGTAGTTTGACACTCCATCGGAAATGACCATAATGTTAATATTCAGGGTGAGGATTGTACGAACATTGGATCCCATTGTTATATTAATTAAAAGCTTAAATCTAGGTATCATTATGTTCATCTAGGAGCCTAAGCCTCGGGAAAAATGTCTAAATTGCTGAGATCTTGTTCCACGAAGCACGCTCACTGAGTTACAGCATTAATACCAGTGCTATGATGGATCGTCAGATAATTAGGCAAATTCAACCTTTAATTTCTGTTTCCATCAATTTGTTTCAACTAAATCATTTGAAAGTCAGAGTCCTTGTATCCTATAATTAGTATTTATTATTAGCACTAACCACAAAAGGTCTCGTTTTGTTTTGCTCTTTAAAGCCAGCAGATTTCTTTCCAAGTGAATTTAAATACTTGCTGATAGATGTGGTTGCAGTCATTCTTTTGTTTACAAAGCCCCAAAGTCAAGGCAAGTCTCACTGTGAGGCGAGATAACAGCTGATGTGATAGGTCTCTTTTAGCATCTCAGAATGATAATTAAGTGCTCTGTTAAGTCAAAGCTCCTTGGGGCAAGGGCAAAATCCTCACTCGGGGGAGGCAAGGCAGTCGTGAGAGAGAGAGAGAGAGATTGCGTGTGTATGTGTATTCATGTGTGTGTCTGCGTGTACACGTGGGGTTCTGGGTGGGATGATAATACATCCAATTGTGTATGAATGCGAAACATTGCCATGATAATTGGAAACAAATCAGCAACTGAATACCAAAATTTGACATTTAATCATTACTGAATACTTTCCCCCTCCGATGGCAGCCAGGCCAGACATCAATGTAACAGCAAAAAAAGTTTGGCTTAGGCAACTCTAAACACGGAGCATCTCCTGAATTTTAGTTGAAAGTAAAATCGTATCGCATTCGTTTCCTGAAAAAACAAACAAACAAAAAAAAAAACATTATTTGATGAAAAAACTGAAAAATAGCCAACCCCGCCCTCACCCAGTGGGAGCTGGGATTGGCTCCAGCACCCCCTGCGAAACAGATAAGCGGTTGAAGATGAATGAATGAATTAAAAAAAAAATAAAATACCCAGCAGTCATGTTCTTTGGAAATACCTTTTCTCTAACTGCATATACGTCTACAAGTCATTCAACACATCCTGCTCTGTGTCTCCACAATGCAATATACAAAAAATAAAAACACTCTCAAACAGTGTGAAACAGGTCAGTGGCCTTTTTGGTCAGTTAACCCTTGTTTTAAAAACCATCTTGTACGTACTAATTTTGGCTTAAAACGGGCCAAAGGTGCTCACCCAGGTTGACTGAAAGGCTGAATGAAAACTAGGGTCAACCAGTCAGCTGATTGTTGCATCGCTTTTGCTTCCTTTCTACTTTAAGTTTAAACAGAAGGAGCAAGAAAATGCAGCTGAAGGACCTGGCCGGCTTAGCAAAAGGCATTAAGATGTAAATGCTTTTTTTTTTTTTATACTCATGTCAGTGGAGATTTTCTACAATTCAAATGTTCAGTTTATTCTACAGAAACTAAAGTAGAATTCATATTGATTCAGAATCACAAACTGACAAGAACAACATTGAAACAGTCCTCATGTTCCTCATACCTTACATGCGAAGTGTCTGAAAAAGCTTTGACGAGTTATAGCAGTGGGATCCTGAGTTGTATATGTTATGCTACAGAGAAGCAGGCAACAGCAACTTTGAAGGCAACTGGCATCCATGTAGTTGCCTGACTGCCATCTCTCTCTCCCAGCCAAAAGAAGCAGTGTTTGTCTTTTTCTTTAGTGCATTTTAGTCAGTCAAAAAGAGAATAATTATAAGGACTCCGGCAGGAACAGGACACTATCGACGGGGACTGAACCAAAAAACTGGAATGTGAGGTCACCTTCCAATCACCTCATGCCTCCGTCTTACCTTTCTGACTTCAGGGAGCTTCTTTTGTCTCTGTTGTGTCATTTTGCATTAAGATAAACCCATAAAGCCCACACAATTCCAACTCTACTTATATAACTCTGGGCATTGCCTAGAGTTACATAACCCCATATCTAACTCTAGGCAATGCTTTAATTTAGTTTCATATCTTGCAACTTGTAGGAAACACAGCTTTTCACCCCTACAGCAGCAGTTTCTGATGTATTTCGGATTTTTCTGGTTTTCATTCTCAAATTTTGCACAAGTTTTCTTTGTGCACTTAGTTGACTTTAATCTTCGATTCGTTTTAGAAAGAGCTGACTTTTGAGCGCCAGGCAAGCATACTTTTACATTTCCTCTTACCTTTGCAGGTCTGTCTGTAGATTGCGTGGGCATTGAAACTTGAGATCATTTTACTGAGAAACCTAATGGGGGGTTAACATAATGGTGTAGCTCCTGTGATTATGGTTAGCGAAAGTCCATCTTCAGTCTGGTAAATTAAATCCCAGTTGAGATATTTATCCTTATCCTTTTCATTCTCAATGAGGAGGATTTTCTGTATGATGGGCAGAGAAAGAGCCTCTACAGTGACAGGTTATAAATAGCAACATGAATGGGATGTTGTATTCACGTCATTGATGTTTCCCAAGGAGAAAATCAAGAAAGACTTGCAACTGGACTTCAACTTGAGCACCAATGACTCGTGGCTTCTCTTAGATTTGGACTTGACAGCCTTAATATAGCCAAAGACTAAAAATTTGTATTAATATTTGTATGCAATTTGCAACTTTGATCAAGCCTCGGGGGTTATTAGGAAAAACGTAGCAGTAGCAAAGGCGACTTTGACTGACAACTGGAAATCCCAGATCCACCCTGAAACAATCTGACAGCCAATCATGTTGGACCTGATAACTGTTCAGGAAGCATCTTGGTGTACCTTGTGCAGAGTGCATTGTTGAGGCAGTTTTCGTTCCTGACACCTCTCTTCCACGAACTGAAAGGATGCTGTGGAGTTGAGTCGCTGGGAGATTAGGCTAATGAGGCTGATGACGATAACCTTTTCACTCTTGCAAGAGTTCCTGCCAGTTCCTCAATAACCGTCTTGGCATTACAACAACCTTCAATCTCAAGAGTTTGAACAAAGTTAGAACAATGCAGTACAAAACATTCATTGCAAATCCTCCTGCAACTAGCTCTACATCTCTGTCAATCTGCAGTTAATTTGACATGTTTGTTCAACCCATATAAACAAAAAGATAAAGTTTGGGTAAGTATCATTAATAGCTCCTTTCAGAATTATTATTTGAAAGCATATACAGAATTCACAATTAGTTTAAATTGAATGAACTTGCCCTGTTAAAGCGGCACAAATCTTGATAAAGAGGGTGTTTTATATGTATGACTTGTTCAGGACCTCGGTTTGCCTGACTTGACTTGGGACTTAACAACTTTCCTGCCTGATTCTTGAATTGACTCAGGACTTGAGTACTTACTTGTGACTCAGAAAACAGTGACTTGATCCCCCCTTTGTCTCCTGTATATTTAAATGTTAGGGGTGCAAACAGAGAGCGTTTGTACAAATAAAAGACACTTAGAGCTGGTAAACAAAAGGTTGGCACAACTGCTTCTGGTGTAGCTGAGGAAGCAGCACTCAAGGAAATATTGCAATGAATTCACAAAAACAAATAAAACAATATCTCCAAGATCTGCCGTCAGATTTAAATTGCACCCAAACCAAATCTGCTTGCCCCATGAATCCAGTACAGCCCATTAGCAGTCGATGAAATCAATATGCAGTTTCACACAGTGGTTGTTAGACAAACCATCTGGGGCAGGTATATCACAATTTTCAGCGCACCTTTCTAAATTATGCATCTGTCTGACCTTCCTCCCTGGGCACTCTGTTTTCTGCTGAATTGTAGTTATAATCATTTTCAGAGGAATCTGGGAGCCCTGCGCATTTTTTTCAGTGTATTTCATGTTTATTGAGGGCTCAAAGTACATGTTTTGTTTTGTTTTGTTTTTTTTTTTGTTTGTTTGTTTGTTTTTTATTTTTACTTTTTATACTGGATTCCAATCAGCCACACACAGTCAGAGCTGATGACTGTTACATCAGGGTGTATAATGGTACAGTGCAAAATTTATGTTTTTTTGTTTTTTCATTTTTCATTCCTCTCAAGAGTCGCTCTTAAATTCATTGATGTACAGTAACTGCTGGTGTCTATTCATCAGCATTATGTAATAAAGAAGAGAGGCGTGACATGTGACACACCAGTGTCAGTTTCATCCCGTACAACTCTGTGAATGCCTCCGCTGCTGGCTAAATGCCACAAAAACTGTTCCCCCATTCTGTCTTTGTAATTTTCATACAGAGTGGTGCAACAAAGGCACATTTATTTCTACACCGAGCAGACTGTATAATGATAATAACAATAATGAACAACCTTATTATTTTTGATAAACAGCACTTATCAAAACAGCGATTACAAACTACTTCACAAGTAAAAATGCATTAAAAACCAATAAAAAATATATATTATAAACAAAATAACGCTGAAAAATTAATAAAGCTCGGACGACTGAGTAATAATTATATAAAAGAAATGCCAGCCCATAAAAGTCGTTTTTACTTTTCTTTTCTTTTCTTTTTTTTTAAGGATGGTACAGATTTCACATATTCTAAAAAGAGAAGAGCTTTTTGTTTCTTTTTTTGTTGTTTTTCGGGCTGTGGAGTAACACAACTTGATGATCTGAGGTGGAGAATACACAGTACACAAAAATGAGAAAGTAAATAACCACTTGCATGCTTTTTCTTCCTATGTCCCTGTGTAGATTTTCACTCGCAGAGTGATACAGATCTGTAAAAAGTTATTCGATCACATGGCCATGGTATGCATTCATGACATAACACTGATGATCAGGTCGCATGGTTTTTGCTGCCCATATTAGAATCTAGACTTTGACCTGAATTCTGAGAGTGCAGGGAGTCTTGGTAAGAGTGGTGGTGAAGCAGCCTGTTAGTTCAGGGTTTGTTAAAAGCCTGCTGGGTTCTGCAACTGATGTTTTCAAATTGTGAAGTTGTCTGAGAAGAAAGCAGAGTTATATCAACAATAATGGCTTACACACTATTCTTTGAATGCCCCAAACTGTGATTTTTGCAGTTGCTGTTGGTCTTGATTTAATTTGAAAACTCCCATTTTGTGATTATTCTGGAATGGGAAAAATTTCAATGGGCCAAGTTTTTAAAATTTCTCACGTTGTTAAGATTTTGTGACATACAGTCTTCGAGAGCAGCAAGGCCACAGATAGATTTTCAGGCTTAAACAATACATAGAGTGCTTTCATTTTGTCCTATCAATGACAGCTAAAACAAATCAATCTGCATCTACATTTTCAGCTCACTAAAATCTTCCAATGTCTAGGAGGCGTTTTTTGGCAGGCCAGATGGGGTTCACAGAATTCCCATGATAAAAACCAAATCTTAATAGTTTATTCAAATCCTACCCAGGCAGACAGTGGTGTTTCAAGCAGAGTCAAACAGTGTGCCTTTTAGAGCAGTCGCTTATTTTAGTTGTGTTGTTGTCATGATGTCATGGAGAAGATTTGCTGGTGGCAGTTTTGGAGGGTGAGCACAGACTATGTCCAAATTGGTCCAGCACTAACTTTACCTGGCAGATGGATTCTATGACAGCTGCTGTACTTTTTGCAGGCACCAGTGTTTCCTTGAAGCATCAAGAGCTTTCCTGAATTATCGACTTCACCCTACATCAATGGCTCCTCGACCTCAAACCAGGAGACAGCAACGAGGCAGAACTGCACAGAAAAACATCACAAATGAAAAGCCATTAAAACTATAATAATCAGCTAATATACTGATAAGATATAATAAAATATGTTACATCAGTTTTCTGGTGTGGTTGTTCGCCAGCATTTCTCTGTAAGGTTTGATTTTGCCAAATGAAAGTAAATAAATGTGGAATTTTCTCCAAATACTGGGAAGTTATTTTGACAGGTTTGAAGTCAGAGCTGAGCAAAGCAGCACAGAAGATCTGAAAGACTCACCCATGTAGATTTGACAGTCCAACATTGTTAGATAATTCGGCAGAGTTGAGGGGGCGGGGGTTCATTATCTCCTAATTACACATGATAGAGCAGAGGCTTACTGAGCCAGAGCTGGAAAACATCTGCAGACTCCCCAATTTCCAGCAGCATGTCTGCAAAGCTGCCTGCTAGCCAATGCATTACAGTGTATGATATTAGCTGGTCAATTTTAAAAGAGACTAATGAGAAACTTAAAGCAAAAGGGAGGTAGTGATGGGTGTTATCTGCTGCAGCATGGAACATTCAAGAACATGTCGGCAAACGTTTAGTCAGTTCCCATCGTTTTACATCGAAGGGCAGCACGGTGGAATAGTGGTTAGCGCTGTTGCCTCACAACAAAGCGTTTGCAGGTTCCGTACTTGGGCCTGGGGCCTTTCTGTGTGGAGTTTGCATGTGTTCCCGCGACCCAGAAATGGATGAGTGGTAGACGAATGAATGAATTTCACATACTCTCAGCCAAAACCCAATGTTAGCAGCCACTGCAGTCATGATTATGAAACATCTGCTCCACGATCCACAGGACAAAGAGGGAAGCTTTACAGCTTCACTAGATGACATGCTGCATTGTTAAGGAAAGGTTGTTTGCAGGCAAGCCACACCGAGGTAAAATGAAAACTTATCTTTCCTTGACCGAATTGATACAGAAGGAGCATCTTCAGTGCTTTGTTAGCGGCTGTCACAAGGATAATACACATTGTTGGAAGAAAGGAGGAAAAAGCGGAATGCTGTGACAGTTTGCTCCAAATGTTATTTTGCCTACAGGGAAAGTCACTTTCTATGTTCAATATGAAATGTCCAGGTCTGCCTGCATGACTCTTGCAGCCTGGACTCTGGCCGCACTAAGCAACGGTTGTTACAGGCTCGCTCCCCTTTCTTCTAAGCAGTATAAACACAAACCATCTCAATCCATGGCTTACTTGGTAAAGACAAAACTCACTCACCAGCTGTCCACTGCAATAAAGGTCAAAAAGGTAGGTAGGTTTTTTTTCAGTGAGAACTGGTTATGATAGAACGATGTTTCAGCCATATGAGAGGCTGAACAATTAGAGTTAGCTTTACCCGAAAGATTTACAATTAGATTGCCTTGTATCTTGTGTGGATCTAGGTTTTTGTCACTGAGTTGAGAGCAGCCCCTCCTCAGCTGCTGCTGTATAATGAGAAGACACCCTGCCATCTAGTGGAGCATTGTGGAGCAGCACCGTTGTGAGGATTTCAAACTCCAATAAAGAGGTAAAGAAGTAGCTGTGTGCATCCAAGCTTTGCCATTATTTACCAGGCACCTCGAAAAAATAAATCTGTCCCTCCAAGTAAGACTAAATAAATTACACGAGCTGACTGGTGTAATGAGGCAGGGATAGGGGACAGGAATGCAGAGTTTAATCAGAGCGTGATATTGCACCCATCTACTCATCAGATTTTGAATATTAGCAATGATTGAATTTTTAATTTGTATTTACTCGGACCTGTCTGTGCCGAGCTGAAGGTGAGCAAATGCATAGGTGTCCATTCATCACAGAGAAATGCATACTTGCCACCAGTGATGCATGACTCTGATCCAGCATTGTAGCACAGCCTCCATTTTTCCCACCTTAGCCACAGAAACCACACAGGTTCGATTGAGTTCATACGATCGCTAAAGGAATTACCTGCACTAGTGCTTATTTGGAATAAAAACTCAGGAGGTTTCAATCAGACATATCAATTGCTTGCAGTCATGAGTTGCAGGGGCAATTCATTACCAGACTAGCCCAGAGGGGGTAAAATTTATTTAATTTACAATTGTCTTTTACATAAAATGGATACTGCTGGTGTGCTGAAATATAAGATCCACTAGTACAGCACAAGGAAATACATAATAGCTCTCTCTCTTTCTCATTACACTTCCACAGTGGATTTCATTCCATGAGACACTAATGGGAAGCAGCAGACAGGCCTGGGCCACGGAAATAGACACTGGACCTTGTCTGGTCGGTGCATCCAATTAGCAATCATGGCAAAGCCTCAGCCAGGGGCTAATGGAAATGTAGATAAGATCCAATGGACAAATTGGAGGTAGGATATAATAAGAGACTGGCAGATGGAGACCAGGAGCCTTAAGATGCTATCTGACACACATGCTGGCTGGCCTTGCTTCTGCTGAGCAAGCACTAACAGCTGCCTTCAACCAAAGCGCAAGAAGAAAGAGGGATAATTGTGTCATATAATAATGAATTACACTGGCACCAGTTCAGAGGATTGTAGACAGACATTTGTCAGCACACCACTTGCTTTGTATGGCTTCCAATTTGGTTGGGTCAAAAAAAAAAACCTGACAGTGGGGAATCTATTAGCATTTGCCTTTTTTCTTTCACAAAAGGATCCAAAAAAAATTGTAGACAGGGGAGACAACTCTTTTCCATTACAATGCCCTAATTCAAGCCCCTCTATCACTGAAGTGGAGACCAAAGTCTCAGTGTGTTTTGTGTGCTGTGTCTTAGGGCAGCATGCATATTTCATGTTAATTTATTTCTAATTGCATCAATGAGCAGTGAATAGAGAACTGCATGGGTCTTGTGTTTGCTGGTGTGACTACGAGGCCAGACTGAAGACATGCAACATCCTGCTCAGGAGAGTAGATTGCCGAGGCCAATTCTCTGCATGTAATAAAGCTCCAGGCAGTTCCGTGGGAGGAAGGGGGTGGGGATGGGTGGTGGTACGCTCTGCATGCAGCCGCAGGTGATTTGTCAGTATGGTAGAGAATCTGGAAATATGAGTGTGTGGGCAGATCAGTGTCTGTGTGTGAAGATGGTGTTCTCTGTTTTTCGTCACCTTGAATTATCTATTACGTTACTTTTCTTTCCTCCTCTATTTATGTGTTTGGTTGGTCTTAAGCAAAAAAAAAAAAAAAAATAAAAAATAAAAAAAAATAAATATATATATATATATATATATATATATATATATATATATATCGAGAGAGAGAGAGAGAGATTTTCTTTCTTCTTTTTCTTTTGGCTGGTGAGAGTTTGTGGGATGAATGCTCGGTTTCCCGAAGAGAAAGGTGTCCTCAAGTTGTTGATTCAGTCACTTTTCATAACCACATTGTCAAACCCTGAATGGCTGAGCATCGAAGTGCAGTGCTCGTCCTGTAGTCATCTCCTTCATGTAGGATCTCATGAAGATGACTAAACAATACTAATTGAGCACCTAAATAAATGGATAATTATCCTCAAATTTTGATCCTTTGAAATAAAACAAAATTGCTTCCACATGAGCTGATGAGCTGAGCAGAGGTGGAAAGATTAGCTAATTTCTCTGGTTTGATGCAGTATGCATATTCGTCAGCATACTGGCTGCCTTATAATTAGACAAGATCACAGAGAAGGCGCCGCTAAGGCAGATATTTACCTCAAGCAGCTTTTCATTTAACCATGTCTGAGTTGCATTCAAATCTTCTCACAGACTCTTTGTTGCCAAGCAACGTGAACCTGAGGTACTTTATGGCATTCTAGTTATAGAGTTTTCCCTTCAGGCTTTGTCGGTTCATATCTGAAATATACACTGACATCCCTGTCTTTTGACCTCAGCAAAGACAATCTTCAAAATTAGAATTTTCTTGTGAAATATTCTGCTGCCACGAGGGCTGTACGACTGAGAAGGATTCCCTGTGATTCCCAAATGGAGAGGTTTTTTTATATGGAATAGAAAAAGAGAAAAGATGTCGTGTCACCTTCAACAAAGAAGTGCAGGTCAAAAAAATCTAGAATATAATGTTCAAAACATCTTCATCACTTTCTGCTAAGAAAGACTAAAGAACTAAGGTTTTCACAAAAAGACATTTCGATTTTCACCCTCACCAACATCCCCTCCACTTTCTATTGGCATTTGGTTCTCCAAACACCAGCTCAGAGAATTTGGTGGCGAGCCAGGTCTACATGGCTGAGGTCAGAGTGTGACCCACTTCACGCAGAACAGCGTTGAGAAGCGACAGTTTGGCCAAAACTGACTCTCCCTCTCACGAAGTGGGAAATGAAGCATAGTTGGCCTCACGCATTGTTGGAACATGTCCAGATTAATTAGAAGACATTTGAGAATTTGGACGACCGACTCCGACAGCTTCTCTTCCCCCATCCTCCAACAGTGCTTCTTGGGGATCCTAGGGAGCTGGAGAGTTGCATGATTTATCAGGGATAATTTTTCGACCCACCTGCTGAATTTGTAAACAATATAGATCAATCTGTTGTTGCTTTTACAAATGGTCACACTTTCCAAAAATGACAGATCGTTACAATAAAGGTTGGGGGCAGGAGGGTTATTAATATGGATCACGGCCTGGAGATAAACTCTGAACAGTTTCTGAACAGTGCCATTGATTTTCCATGTATCTAGAAGAGCAACAGCAGTTAGACGAACAACAAAGAGCCTTACAATGGAGACAGAAAAAAAAAAAAACTGCGCTGAAAAAGACATACGAGAACAAACCACAACCACTGGGACAAAGACAGCATATAAACCTTTTGTGATTAAATAGAGAGTGTTCCAGTCTTTGTGTTACAGCACCAGCTCCATGACAAGCATCTAGCCCACTGCGGATCTGCTGAATTTTCTTCTCTGCATATCAGCCCCTTAATCTATCAGTGTGGCACTTTAATACTGTGTGGTGTTGAAGCACAAACTCATAACACCGTCCCCAAAAATACAAAGGCTGATATTCTCAGTGTCGCTTTTCTGCTAGAGAGAGATTGTTTACTGGAGAGATGAATTCTTTGCTAAATGTGACCAGTCCGGGCTACAGATAGATGAAATGGAAGAGGATAAAATAAAGAGTGGTAGAGAAGGCCATTTTTAAATACACTTCTTTCTCTGATAGAACTACAGAACTTGAGAAGTAGGGCAGTGCAGTTTCCCTTGCATCCAGCCAAATGAACTGTGAATGCCAGAGGAACTGAAAATTCTGACTTAAAGGGTTAAAGCAGGAAGTGGAAAGCTCACTCCGGTCATCAGTGATGACTGGCAGGTCATTGTTAACACTCAGTAAACAAACAACTCCTGCATAAAGAGTCTCGCTGCATCATGGGGCCAGCAAACAATGCAGTGAAGATCACGAGGGACCAGTGTTAGAAGATGTATCTAAAAGATAGAGAACAGGGTTGAGATTGTTTTGGTGAGAAAGGACTGATTTTAAATGGAAATTGGAAAGAGAAAGGATTATATTAGATATTTTTATTTGGTGCAGATCATCACAGATATATAATGGCTCTGTGTTCTTAGAGTTTAGTATAGTGTACCAAAGATTTACATGTAGCTTGCAGTCTCATAAGTAGGTCAAACACAATGCTGGAGAATGAATTTGTAACGTATGAATTTTCCATTTGCCTTGTGTAATTTGTATTTAGCTCAATGTTGTCACACACACACAGACACACCTACAGCTAAGCCCAACCACCCCACTTCAGGTTTACTTTAAAGCTGCAATAATTACATTTTTGTCGCTTGGGGGCAGTGCAGCAGACCGTAAAACATATCGCTGGCATCGTCATATAAACAGCTGAAATGGGACGTGATTAAACTGTCGTTGACTGAAATCCCCAAGTGACAGAAGCCAATCATATTTAGATTATTCTGGAACTATATTTGGGCAGTACAGTGATGCAGTCGTCAGCACTGTGGCAGCAAAAAAGCTTTTGGTTCAAACCCCCATCTCTTTGGGAACTGGGTGCTTAGTCCTGGAGTGCAAAGACAGGAGCACATAGGTCAGCTGGTCCCTTTATACTGCCTGAAGTCTGAGTGTCACTCTGGCGACCTATCCAGGATTACTCCTCAGCCGATGGGAGAAGGGATTGGCCCCAGCCCAAAACAACTAGGTAGTATAGGTAATGGATGGAAGGACTGATGGACATGTATGCGACTACCTGGCGCGTGTGCGTCAGTGAGTTTTCTCGCTTTTTAGCTCTTCTTGGGTCTCAACCGACTCTTGAGGGAAAACATTTGGATCTTACCGAGCTTTCTGTCAGCTGTTTGTGCTGGGCAGGGAGGATGCAGTGAGTTTATCAGATGAAAATAGTAGGCAATCATTTGGAACTTAAACAGTAAACAAAGTTTTTGCTAAAATGCTGCAAACTCAAGTTTAAATTCTCTGCGACATAGTTTTATGCAGAGCATTTACCTTTTGCTGTACAGTAATAAATAGTAAAATTGGATAAACACATGGAGAAATGCTGGAAACGGGATCTGTTTCAATTGTTATCAATTTTAGCTTGTTTTTACTTTAGATTGTTACAGTGTGGTGAGCGAGCGATGTAAATAGATCTTAGAAAAACAAATCTGATAAAATGCTGGTTCGTTACTCAGCACTATTGATTGCTGCTGTATGATTCAGGTATGGTGTGTTGTGTATGTGAATTGGACACACACTGATGCTTTTTCCGCAAATGAAGTTCCTGACAAACAAGTTCTCTGAATTGATTTTTTTTTCTCTCTCTCTCTCTTTCAGGCCAGAAGACGCAGATATCAGTCATTCATCACGTCCGCTTGTCAGTTCATCCAATAGCGTGATTATAAAAGCATTCCCTTATGGACAGTAATGCAATGACATTTTTGAATGATTACAGAGAATTACATTTTTTTTCTGCCACCACCCTGAGGCTAAATGTTCCACTTACACACCTCTCAGTGTTCTAATAGGCAGGTTAATTAAATTTGCTGAACATTTTTAGCCAGTGAGTATCAACAGGTGTCCCAGTGAAATAGATGGCTGCTGGCATGCAGAGTGTGCACTGACCTCTCGGGCATGCTTTATGTCTCTGAGAGTGCATCTATTTAATATGCAAATAAAAAGAAAGCTGTGTTGATGGAACTGCCTCTGTATGTGTTGACCTGCAGGGGGAAGTGCTTAAGCCTGCTGCATTTGTTTCACTTAGTGGGGAGGTGTGTGTGTGTGTATATGTGGTGCCTTTTGGGAAGGGTGTTGTGGCAGACTGTGTTTGAGTTCATTTAGCTTCATTAATGGAATGAACACTTGGAGGTGGGGGGGGGGGGGGCAGTATTAAACATGAATTTTAGATGTGAAAAGGTGGGTGGACCTAAAAGAGCTCCCAGTTGCCAGATAGCTATTAGTGCGGGACAGGAAAAAAAACCCACAAACAAAAGAGTCGTTTTTAAAAAATCATTCATTAGTGATTGTGCAGTGCTCCAGTTCTCCTCCACAAAGCTATTTTGAGTCCAGCGGCAGCAGCTCTTTCCAGCTAACCGCTTACCCCCCTCCTACTCTCGCAGGCAAGCGCAGCTCTCCCAGTGTAGCCTGTAGTGCAGAGACAAATGGCTCCTGTAAATTATCTTAAAATATGCTGCCACTGCAAGAACGATTCACTGTGGTGTAAATCAATCTGAATAATAATTAATAGTAAGCAATGCGCATTTAAGCTGTACCAGTTTTTCCCAAGTGCTTGTCTTTCTCGGCTTGACACAACACACAGTGGCACAATGCTGGAGATAAATAATCCTCATTCAATTGTTCTCTGAGTTACATAACCATTGTGCCAGAATGTTCCCCAAACCATCACCAAGTGCTTAGTTTTGCTTAAACACACAACTCTAAACTTAAACATGCTTTCGTGGCCAGACGTTTTTAATTAAAATGAGGTATAATTTATTCTCCAACAAAACATTAGAGAATCACACTGCAAACTTAGATTAATTTGATGACTGACTGCAACAGACCTCAGCAAACTATATGAATTTATGGGATGGTGAACAAATATCTCACTACTTTTCAAGAAGTTTCAAATGTCACATTATGAGCTTTTTGGGTTTCATGTAACGCCATTTGGTGCCACATGTCATTTAATGCTGTTAGGTTTAGGGTCGAGGGGTTAGTCACCAGAGAAATCACTCACAATAAGCAAAAACTGCCTAGTCTTAAAATGTGCAATGACCGTAGACATTGGAGTTTCACTCACAGGCCATTTGGCGACACCAGGCTGAAGAAAAAGTTTAGTTTTCCCCCCAGTGAGCCTCGTCACATTTCAGGATGTCCTCTGGCATCGTTTCAACAGGAACCTCCCTCACATTCTCATCTTTTCCAAGATAAATTGGCTGCCAGCCAGCTGGATCGGATCACTCCGGTCTAAATGAACAGTGAGACAGATGAGCCGGGCCTTGTCAATTTGTTGCCAATATCCTGGCGCCCGGTGCTCCCCGGCCTGCCCACTTCAATCCTCTACACTATAAAGAGCATTTCAATCCATGCAGAAAAGATTGGCGCTATTAAAGCAAAGCCTTGTCTTTAATCATTAGCATCTAAAAATTAACACACTTACATCCTGAGCCAGTGATGCCAGGTGAGCGGTCATTTATTAGGCACGAAAGGCTTTACTATGCAGCAACCTCTGATGCATGGCTTATTCTGCAAATACTTTTTGCATATACCTGTCACCTCTCTGTTTCATTCAGATAAATGTTCTGGCAGCTCCCGCAACACCCTGTCTTCATCACTTTGCTTCCCTTTTGGAGACTTTATGGAAGTTTAGCAAATGGAGGCAGTAACCAGACAAGGTTTTAGAGCAGGAGAAATTACTGCCATTTCACCAACAACAGCTGATATAAACGCTGACAAAGTAATTTAAAGGCATGTGTAACCTTTGACAAAGTAGTTTGGTAAGCCAACTGGTCCCCAAATAGCTTTGCTGACATTAGGGAAAACAATCTACATTTACTTTGATTTGTGTAAACCTATTTGCATGGACAAACTGCGTGTATCAAGAGATTAATGACTAAATCCAAATTGTTCTCTTGTTCTTTCTTTGAATAAAGGAAGTAAATAACCAAGGATGTTGATGTCATTATGTACTTCAGGTCTTTAGTCCTTCTGGATGTTCGGTAAAATGAGAGAACTTTATCTCAGTTGTGATGGACAAACAAAAAACTGTTTGTGGAAGCAAGGGAAGAAATGTCTTAATGAATCAGGGCACGCACCGTGACGGAGTGGGCAGAGCTGTGCAAAGCAGAAGGGTCACATCAACCTCACAATAAATGGATGAGCAGCAAATAATATAAAAAAGGGATTTTTCAAGATATAATCAAAGGTGAATAGAAAATTCATAATAGCTCCCTATAAAAAAAGGTTCATTTCAAATGTACTTTTTGATTTCATGAAATTGTTCTTTATCAGGATAGTTACACAGTTCTGCATTTAAGAAAGCAGAAGAATTTATACTAATCAAACCAACGGACACATTTTCACATTTTGTGTTCATATCTTCGATCAGCACCATGATTATTTACATATTACAGTTGAATCAACTCTGCCAATAATTCAACCATAAATGAGTTTTTTGCTTTGCAGTTTTTATTTTTAAACAAGCTCGTCAATAATACTGTGTAGGAGAAGAAAAGACTGTTCTCGGTTGTTCCAGTTAACTAAGGCTGGTAAGCTCCAAAGAGCCAAACGAGCAGAAAGATCAAGGAGGGGGCAGAATATGAGGAGGACAATGGCAGAGAGTTGAAAGCGCTTTTTGCCTTGACAACCCTTCCATGGTTGTAGTTTTGTGATAACATAAAAAAATCTTGAAAGATAAATCCCCGGTCCATTCCCTGTTGCTTTAATTTAGTCATATGCACCATACATGTCATCAATCTGAATACACAAAATGAGACTGTGATGGGCTTATAGTACAGACACATATTAACCTCTAATGTAGGACCAAAACTAGATTGTTAAAACTAGATTGTTAAAGCTTCCACAAAACGGTGCGATTGCGTATCACATGCAGTGAGCCATCTATTACCACAGCTTCGGTCCTGTATCGAACACCACTTCTCCCTTATAATACTCCACACATTCAGGCAACAGTAAAACCACCTATAAATAGGCAGCCGACAGATTCTGTGGTACTGTTCAGAAAATGAATTTGGAGATGGACCATGCCACTTTCTACAGTCGGACCGCAGAATGAAAGGATAACATGACCAATGTTGTTGAAGAAAAAATTTGTATTTTTTGGCTTCCCAGTAAAGTGCAGATTGTTTTAACACTCAGTTCTTTTTATCCTCCTCACAGTTCACTGACACAACCGTATGTTGAAAAAAAACTGTTGGGCATTACTGCTAAAGCTATTGCTGCAACGTTGACATCCCTTTTGTTTTTAGCTGCAATGTAGAACTACTGTGAGCAAATTATTATTGCACCTTTGAAATTATGAGAATGATGAGAATGTTTAAGAAAAATTTAACATTTCAGTGGAAAAAACTAGCAACGTTCCGAGCATTTGCTGCTCCATTCACTTACCGCCATTCCTGTCGAACGTGTGAACTATAACTTCAGCATCTAACTAGGCATCATTAAAACATTAAAACATCTGTACTGCGATGGCTATTTAAATTGATTTCAATTTTGTAAAATGTAACAACTATCAACTTCTGAGGTTTCTTCCCTTTTTATGATACTTGCTAAATACATCAAAAAACTGCATAGTGACTTCTGTATTACAGAAATCAGTGTCCTGGAAATTTTGGACAATTAATGTATCATAAAGTCAAGTCAATTTTCTTCATTAGAAATAATTTGTGAATAATGCAGAGTGAAATTTTGTCCAGCAGTTTGGATGAATAACATATCTGCAGAAGTGTGTGCATCATTCATAGTCAATTCATCCTTTTTTAAAATTCACGTGTTCACAGACACATGAATTTAATTCAAACAATCAACACCGTTGTAATGTTCAAAGGCAGGCTCTCCATCTGGTTGATGCAATGGCCACAGTGGATTTCTTAGTGAAAAACAGCCTGTGATGGGTTTTGTTTTGGTTTTTTTCATTCTTTGTTTCAAATGTCTCAACATTTCTTAAACAATATCTGCCACAAAAGTGGCAAATAGCCTGTGTGTAATAGCATCTGGTATTTTAAATTGTCCTGTTGGTCAGACCCTACATTGAGTGTCAAACCGCTGTCTTGTAATGAGATTGGTTAATCCGAAAACACCCTCACGTCCTCCTTTAAATTGATGAAAATTTTCAAAGATGTGTGGGAGGCAGTTTGAAAGGCTTTCGTATTCCGTACATGATAAAGCACTCCACTATCCTGAAAAATTGATTCACACTTATTTTTCCTTTTGTTTTACTTTTAGATTTTGCTTAGAAGAAAGGAACAACTAGACCCCACAATCGTGTTAAACCCTCATTTATTTCCAACAGTCACATAACAACCATTATCCTCCTCAACTGTATGTGGAAATTGTTGCAAGGGCTCAGCGGACAACAACCTGCTCAGTGACAGCACACACAATGGGCCACTCTCTCAACCAGAAATTGCTCATCTTTCGCTTTTAAGTGGACATCCTCGATTTGCAAAGGAGTTAATCGAATACACTGAATCACTACATCTGACAGCAGGGCTTTATTTCAAAAGGTTTAACTGTCTATCTGCAATCTGCTGGAGGATCAGCGTGTGTAATGACGCATTTGTTTCCACTAGATGGCCCTTGCGCCCAGCTGTGCTGCCTCTTGAGAAGTCATGCTGGATTACTGCTTGTGTGGTAGTGGTTCGGCTATGACTTAATCTTCCCTGTAGATAAGGTATACCGTCACTTTACACGACTGTAGAGCCCCATGTGCTAGCTGTCTATAAAGTCCAAGTCACATGGTGGGTAAATACAGACTTCAATAATGAGCAGTATTTTAATAATGTAAGAATTTTTTTGTTCTACACTGAGGTTCTGTGAATTATTGAAAGAATATTGTATTGGTTATAGATACTGTTAAATTTTGGCGGGGCATTTTCTTTGTGGAAAAAAAAAAGTTGTTGTTGTCGAACGCAGGCAGAAAATACTGTACTTCCTATATATACCTATGCAAATATTATAAACAGAAAGGTTTGAACGTCACGAATTATGTAATCAGTCAAAAACTAGACCCCAATGTAAAACAACAGTGTACAACAGCAGGGTACAATATGTTCCACTATTTGAGGAAGTGGTTTGCTCACCAGACTGTCACACACGCGATCCTTTAACGCTTTGTGTTGAAATCATTTGACTGAGCATTTTGTGATTACCAATGCCCTAAACAATGGCCTTGTTGACAAATTCAATGCACTGAAGCCGAGAAAGTCTCTTTTGTAGGATGGGAGACGTCAGTCTCTATCTGGTGTTAGACATAAATTGCTCTCTCCACAATGATGGATTTCCCTCCCAAGGCTTCTCATAAACATCTCAGAGCTGAATGGCTTTTTCCCCTCCTCAGAAGTCAGCCTGTGGGCTCTCACTCACAATATTACAAGGTTTCTTTTGTCTCTACCGGCAGCATGGCACCCTGGGATCCATCTGCACTGCTCCACATGGGGATACTGGGTGTCAGAGGACTGCTCAGGCTTGACGTGGCTTCAAGGCACAAGCTGAGCTCTACTGGTAGAGCTGGTGCCGTTCCTTTGGTTGATTTATGGGCTGGAGACAATGATAAAATAACGTGGAGGTCTGGATACTCTTCTAAAGGAAATAGAAGACAGCCCAACGGGTGAGAGAGGGAGGATCTTTCAGGGGAGGTTGTTTTGTCCAGAGTCGAAAAGTCACTGACTAGAGGGCAGGGTGTGGATGGGAGTGTGTGCAGGTGGTGTGTGGGCTGTCCGGCCTTCTTCCTGACTGGGTCAGTTTACCTCTCTGTCCCCATGAGCTGACCTTTTAATATGGGCTATACCTCCTCTCCTTTCACCCTGGCTTTTATGGCCCCACGTAAATCTCCCTCCGGTAACACAAGCTTGTCAGCCCTCCTCTAGCCCCTTTCTTTTCAACACATTTATCCTCACAGTGAATTCAAAGAGGCACTGCAGCGGAGAGGTGGTCTGCGGGCCCGCTCGACTTGAAATAGATTGAAAAAGGCTGAGGGATGATCAAAAAGGAGAAAGTCCGGAGCGAAACCTTAGACATGGGAACGTTTGGACACTCCAGTGGGCAAGAAAGCCCCACTCAGATGAAAGGCAGTCGTCCATCAATAAGTGATTAAAGCACACATGTAACCCAGAAACAAGAACGCTGAAAATCACAGTTGCTCTGCTCCAAGTGTGAGTTCACATGAAGGCATAGAAGGCGATTCCAAGGTGAGGTCTGAAATGAATAAAAAATTCTATCAAAACTCATGAGTCAAATGAGGAAGCGATGAGAACCATCTGATCTGGTGGATTCTTTTTTTCTTGAACTTTCTTTTACTCACTCTGTGTGATTGTGAAAAAGTCTACAAGCTCCCATTGTAGTCAGGCTCTATTGCAACAGTAGAAATCAGCGTGAGGAGGTCACTAACTACTCAGACAGAGATAGCCTTTTACAACATTATGTTGAGCAATAAAATACCACCCAGTGCACCGTCAGGTTTACATCCTTGAGGCTGCTCGCGCTCTATTTATAGAAAAGGAGAAATACATGCATGGGTAAACAGACAAAAACATTAGACCACCAGTTTCTTCCTGGCGATGACATGGGTTTTTTAGTGTGTGCGCTACTTACATGAACCCATGAAGGAGATTTGTGGCAACTCCCTTTAAAGGGCAATAATTTTATCACCAGTGATCCAAACAAGCATCCCCTGACCCTGATCTGTCTTAGTTAACCAATAAGAGATATAATAGTCTGACAGGGGTCACGCCAGCCCTTATTCATGATGCTAATGTCACATGTTGGGACGAGGGAACTTCTGGAGAGGGGCATATAACAACATTTACAAGGCAGTAATTTCAGCTGCCTTGGCAAGTATTGTGACAGCACAATGTTGGGTTTTATGCCATAAAATCTGCGTGATGGGAGAGTAAAACTGCAGGAGAGGCTCGGCAGTTGCTCCAGTGCAAACATATTTCACGATGTTTCCCATCTGATATGACTGCCTTTTCTCAGCTGTTTCAATAATAATAATGTACCATATTAACCCCAAGACACCTTCATAATTTAAATACTGTTGCAGATGTTGAACGCTGTTCGTACCACCTTCTGAAATTGCTTTGTGTTTTCTCAGCGTGACCGCTCTGAGGTGTTATGCATCACTTCTAAATTACAGAGACATTACTGCGCTCAATAGGCCTGTGTACCGAATTGGAATCATGTCATAGACTTCAACTCTAAACCAACTAACGATCTAGAATAGCTTTGTTGCACCAATTGTGCAAATGACTCAGGACTAAACAAAGTCATTGTACAAATGCCTCCCCCTTCTGCGTCATTAGTTATAGGTCTTTTTAACTACTTACTATCAGGCCTTTCATGACACTTTAATGACGTGAAATTCCCTGAACAAACACAGTCAGGGAAGAGGTCACCGAGTTCTCCTTTCACTCCTTCAGCATAGGGCTGCTATTGTTTGTTTATTTGAGGGGTTCTTACCAATTTGACAAAGGAACACAACATAATATCCACCGAGGGTTGGCTATTAACTTGTGACAGTGACCTTTTTAATCGATGACCGTTTACTGTACATGCTGTGTATGCATTATATTTTGTTCTTCTTTTGCAACAGCTCATATCTACATCAGCCTTCTTGAACACCCCCCCCTCCCCCTTCAAAAAAGAAAAAGAAAAACTGAACTGAATATGAATTTCACATTTAAAACCGAAAAACAGATGGTGCAGTGTGGTGCAGGGGAGGAATTATAATCTGCAGTTTTATTTTTGAAGTGATGAATTTAAAAGATAGATATACTTTCCAAGAATTTAATACTTAACTAGATGGCTGTGGAAGTATGGCTGCTGCACTTTCATTTGCATTGGTATGGACATGGGCTGAGAGTGTTAAGTGATGCATCATGAAGGACTGGCAGAGGGGCAGTACTTAGCTGGTCTTTTCCTGCCTGGTGAGCAGCTAATGGTGCAGATAGCAGATCCTGGCGGGGGAGACAAACATTGTTGGCCTGTTATGATGCCAGATGTGCTGTCAACTCTGTATTGTCTGCAGGAACAAAGCACACAAACAACGCTCTACACTCGTAGGGTATTCACATTCCAAATGCGAAACACGGCCATTTAATGATTTTGCTGTTTGTGCCGTCCCACCAACAGAGAGCACAACACAACTGCCTTTTATTTTCATGTCAGCAGCTCAGACAAAATTTTCCAGCACATTCCCAAATTGTCCTGGATCAGCTTCCCTCATTCAAGAAATTTCCAAGAAAAGAGTGAAAGTGTGACAAACCATGGCAGATCAGTATCAAGTATCAAGAAAATGACTCATAATTTGAGGTAGTCCTCAAAGAAGTTGACCCGTGTTTAGAGCCAGTGAAATTGTCAGGTTGTTTTCACCTGTTCGGACAAGAGGAGAGGTTTCAATAATTGTCAATAATTGAGCAAATGACATATGAAGATGGATATTTGTTTTTCCTCTGAACTGAACTGATAGCAAACACACTCACTCACACACACACACACACACACAAACATGCAGTGAGAGAGGCAGATAGAGTGAGAAGGAATTCAGACATATACACAAACATGCACACAGAAGTGAATACACTACATCTACAGACATGACACACTCAAACACACACGCAGACAGACCCAGAAACACGCATAAATACTACACAAATACACATACACACACACCCTCCCCCAGTGCTGGTGGTGGGGCAGCCATCTGTCCTCAAAAGCAGCAACACAATGAGCAGATCAGACAAGTCAACTAATGAGCAAGACCTTGGTGCTGTTAAAAATTCATTCACTGTCTGCTGCTGTCAAACGACCTGCTCTCTCTGAGGCCACATAGCAGCCATGACAGCACACCGGGATTCATGCAAAAAAATAGCTGTGCCATTTGTTTCCAAAGCACTGATTCCTCTGCTTTTGTGTCATTGACTTAATCACCTGTAGCTTTTTTTAAGCAACACGTCACAGAAGTCAGGTCAGTGTTGTCTATGAAGTGAAACCGTTAATTGCGCAAGATTTGACAAAAAACTCCATGTCAAAAAAAAAAAAAAAGAAGTGCTGTTGTTTTCACAGTCAGACACCAGCACAGCAGCATGATGAGACAAAAACAAACCTTCCTACAGCAGTTGATAGTTCATCTTTTCAAACCTCTCACGTAATCTAAGATGAAGGAAGTGAGCTGCAACTCGGGCAGATGCCTTCAACCACAGTGTCTTGGCAGAATGGGGGCAGAGGTCTGGGAACTATTGATCTAACTGTGGACATCTGTGGCATCTATTAGGTGCATTGTCAGTCATCAGAGAGGGGAAGTGAGGGCATAGTGGAGCAGGCTTTTTTCTTTTTGGGGTTTTGTTTTTTTGTGCTTACATGCAATGAAGCAGCCAGGCAGCGACAGCAAGACAAACAGGTTCACTAAGAGTTCAACCCTGTTTCAATGCCATCCCAGCAAAAGCAACACGTTTTTTCCCCTCTTCGTCCTGCTGCTGCTTATTTCTCTTTCTCACTTTCTCCAACCCTCCCCTGACTACCGCCTAATCTCAATGCTGAAACGTGCTTCAGTGTGTGCTCAAGTGCTTGTCGCACTTGAGGAGTTAACAGGAGTCACTGGAGTATAAAAAAAGCAGCAGTAAAGAGATAGGCAGCGTGTCTGCAGTTATCGTTTAATTATCAAGGCAGTGGAAAATGGGCTTGCCAAATATCCTAGATGGTGCCAATAAAATTTAATACCAGGTTGATGCTTGACATTCTTTTGAAATGCAGCCAAGCCGCTGGCTGCGAGTGTGTGTATTTGCAAAAGATTTCCTTCAGACAGTACTCTCTGAGGTAAAAGTGATCTGATTATCTGCAAAAATGTTCTAACATACCTGAATTTGGATTGAATAATTTTGCCCTTCACTGTACATGAGTTTGGGTTCACTTTGGATAAATTTTCTGAGCTTAGAATGAAAGCATCTTACACAAAACCATATCACATCATTAAAAAAAGACAGTTAGATAGATTAGAGATAGATTGGGGCACTTTGTTTCAGAGCTGCTTTGCTATCATCATGTTGGAAAATAAAAAAAAAAAAGCCCTGCAGATGATTTAGAAGCTTCGTGATGAAAGAAACAATCTCTCTCAGTCCTATCCTGGTGGCAAGCCTGCCGTTGGGCATTCAAACACGATAAATGTAATGAATCATGAGGAAAGGAAGGGTGAAAAGGTAAAATGCAGTTGGTGTTGCATGAGTCACTATTACAGGAGCCTTGTCAGAGACTGCAGACAATGCTAGGTGAGTAAGACAAATAAGTCTGAACAACAACAAGTTGGGTAAGGTCAGGTAAGAGGCACAGGAGAAAGTATATATATATATATATATATATATTATATTTATCTTGGTAATTATACCAAACGTGACTGTGAGCACACATTTGATGTAAAATCCTATTCAAACTGAACTGCTTACATGATCAAGTGTTTACATTCGCATAAAAATATAAATAAAACACATTAATACTCTTAGCTCTGGCTATTCAGGTCTGTGGTAATAATAAATAAGTAGCATAAAAAAAAACACTTTGTTGTGCAAAGAGAGTTGAAAAGCTTCCCTATTGTGTCTATACATTACTTTTAAAGCAACAACTAGAAGCCATTTATCTTTGTTTACCACAAAGACTAGAAACAGGTCTCCCCAGCCAGTCTGGCTTTGTCCAAAGACAACAAAGATGCCTTCATCAGTACCTTAAAATCTCACTAATTAACACAGTATGCATTGTACGGATTAGATGTGTAATCCATTCTACAACTATAGTGGAAAAACAACAACTGACTTATATGAGGGTAAGTTTGAGGTCTATTTGACAACCAGCAGAGAAAGAACAGTAAAGCACACATTAAAATTGCTTTATGTACACATCTGCTGCTAAATTGAAGTTATTCTGCCTGTTAAGAAGTTGTCACGACAAAATGGTTTTCCTTATGTGTTGGTGCAGATTCAACAGTAACCTTGCAACACCCTAAGATAAGATAAGATTGTACATTTGTTGTTACAGCAGTAACCACAGGTACAAAAAAAAAAATACAAGAATAGAGACAAGGAGTAGAACTACTAGGAAATATATACTTAAAGTGGCAGTGATAAAGATAAAGTGACAGTCAAGTAGAGCAGAAGGAAAAGTAATGTAAATGTAATCCACTCTGTAGTCCAGAGTGCATATATTATTTCACAGAGAGGTGTTATACAGTCTGATAGCTGTTGGAATGAATGACCTTCCATAGCGCTCCTTGCGCTGTGGGTGCAGCAGTCTGTTGCTGAAGGAGCTGCTTACTTCACCCACAGTGGCATGAAGGGGGTGGGAGGGTTCGTGAATGATGGATGTCAGTTTGGCCAACATCCTCCTCTCACCCACCTCCTCAATGGAGTCCAGAGAGCAGTCCAAGACAGCTCCAGCTTCCTGTCCCTCTCTGAGCTTCCGCTGCACCAACAGGCCACTACAGAGCCAAAGAAAGTCCTTAGCAGAGGCCTGCACACTCCAAAGGACCTCAGTCTTCTCAATAGGTGGAGACCACTGTGGCCCGTTTGGTACAGTGCGTCAGTGTTGAGTGACCAGTCCAGTTTATTGTTGAGGTGAACACCCAGGTATTTATACTCTCCACCATCTCTCTGTCCAGACCCCTGATGTTCACTGGCACAGAACGGGGTCACTTCCTGCTGAAGTCAATCACCACCTCCTTTGTCCTGCTGGCATTGATGTGCAGGTGGTTCCGTTCACGCCAGTCAGCAAAGTTGATGATGACCTCCCTGTGCTCCAGATCGTTCCCCTGAGATACAGGTCCAACAGAGAACTTCTGGAGGTGGCAGCTGTCAGTGTTGTGTCTGAAGTCTGATCTGTACAGGGTGATAGCACAGTCCCCTGTGGAGCCCCTGTAATGCAGACTAGCACATCAGACACACAGTCACATACTGTGGTCTGGTCCACGCAGCCAGGTTACAGCCCACTCCAGCTCCTTCCAGCTTCTCCCTGAGCAGTGGCTCAGTGGCTTTGTGGTGATGAAAGCACTGGAGAAGTCAAAAAACATGACCCTCACTGTGTCCCCAGTGACTGACATTTGAGCAGCAGGTAGATGGCAGCGTCTTTCACACCAAAGCCAGGTCTCTATGCAAACTGGAGAGGGCCCATCTCAGTATGCACCAGGAGTCTGAGGTGGGTCAGGACAATCCTTTCCATGGTCTTTATCAAGTGAGAGGTTAGGACTACTGGCCAATTGTTTCGGCTCCCTGGGATGCATGGTGTAATCATCAATCTTCAGGATTTGTTACCAAAGTACATGGTCAGTATACCACATTTGCCAAACTATTCCTTATTTGTGTACCTGAAGCTGGAGGCTGTTTGCGTAGTTTCAGATTGAGCAAGACACCCAGCTGCACAAACAATGCTGGCAAGAGCACGTGATTTGGCATTAGACTGGCATACAATGAGGTCTCGGCTCCACGTGTGGGTGACATCTATGTCCATCTTTGCTCACACTCTATGATCTCCACTAGCTGACTGTTTCAGCCACCAGTTGCCAGTTGCACTGTCATATTTAACAAAAAGGAGAGTGGCAATCCTAACTTTAATAAGAGAATTTAAAAAAATGACAAAAGGTCACTCATTGAGTAGAAGAAAGGGATACAGATGACAAATAAAACTCATAAAACATTTATTTTTTCTGAATGAATGAATAAAATTCAGTTTTAACAAAGATATGGGACCTCCCCCCTTTTTACCTTCAGCTAAGGGCACATAAAATCCTTATCAGAGGATTAGGAGAAATATCATCTAACCCCAGAATGCATAATCAAACAACCCATAAAGCAGGTGTTCCTGACAATACTGAAGTGTGTATTTTGCGTTACTTGTGTATGAAATTCACCTCACAATTATTAAAACTCATCCAAAGTCTTTCATTTCTCAAACCCTGAGCTGTGAAATTTGAATATAGATTGTTTTATGGTATGTAAAAAAAACAAAAGCCATCTGATATCACATGTTTCCTTGGTACATGATATTTGAAGGTATAAAAGGGAACAGGAACTAATGCTTTTGTCTATGCAGGTAAAATACTGAGTGTCACTGAGCTGCCACTTCCACAGAAAGAAGCAGCTCACAAGCACCAAAATCAGTCACAAGACAAGACATTCAACAAAGTTTCCTTTTTAGTTTTTTTTTTTTTTTTTTTTATGTTTAAGCATGTGTGTCTCTGTGTATATGAAACCAGATGGACATCTCCCAAGGGAGGCAGGGGATTCTTTAATTCTATTATTCTGTGCACACACACACACACACACACACTCACATACAAACACACATATCTAAGATATAAGCAGCCAGAGGATAACACAGTGGGTAGTTCTAGCGGATTCAAAGGTGCCCCGAAGGCAGCAAACCCATGATGGATCAGACACTGATTTGATTTGAAGTAAGTGTGAAAGCCACTGTTCATGCCCTCTGCCAAAGAGGTGAACCATGATTGAGCAATGGCTGTCTGGAGGGTTCACTTAGGAAACTGTAAGTGGACAGGCTCGACCTGCTGCTAACAATCACCTTTTGTACAAATCTGTCTGAGGATGAAATGTTGATTTGCGGAGCAGAAACAAAAAGTCAGCCACAGCCGCCATCTTTTCCCCAACTCCATCTCCATGCTGTTACTTCTTGAGCACACAAACAGATGTAATAAATGTATAAAACCTTTTTCACAACAGTAATCAGATACAGCACCTTTTCGAAGCTGATTAACCTGCAGGTGAAAAATGCCCCAGCCCCCACCTGCAGTTCTTTTGTTTACACTTAATAAAATTATGGTGACAGGTAGTTTGCTTGGCTGAAATGTTCCTCGCCTGCATATGAATCACAACCACAGGGTAAAATCCAAATCTATCTTCAAAACAGCAACGAGCAGTTTAAAAAGACTTCCCAGCACAGTTTAAGCTCTTGCCTCTCCTCTCTCTTTACTTTATTTTCAGTAAAAACGATCTCGGACAAATTGATTTGGTAACGCACTATGAGCAGTGGTGAGAGAATAAGATGAGTCCAGACAATATGTACAAAAGTAGAGAGAGCAAAACCAGCCATAATGTTGGATGGCCCCTGTCAGTGTTTTATTACATGATATTATTAGATCATTATTACTGATGCATTTAAGCAGAGCTTTAGTATTGTGCTGTAGCTGGAGGAGTGTTTGAAATGCCTCAGGAAAACCCCTTTTTTGTACGCTATCAATTTCACCTGTTACTTTGATTGAAATGAAGTCAAAAGAACAGAAATAGAAAGAAAAACTAAACACCCCTCAGAAGGAATTAGGACTTCTAGGTACTCTCCGGGTGCTGAGGAGTTCTTGGTAAAGTCAAGATTAAATGGATGCAAGGTGTGGAGGTCAGCAGAAAGGTTACGACAAACACTCAGCGTACACACGATCATCGTTTATCATCGTGCAAAACTAAAGTAAACCGGGAATCACAGTAGGTCAGGGAGTTAACTGAAGTGTACATACACTGCTCTTGCAACCATACAGATGTTGTGGATGATAACCCACAAGCTTTGTTGACTCTCCTGATAATGACACATTCTGCCAGCTGCCTCATAGATCTCCTCCCGACCAGTGCTGCTCAAAGCAAATATCCAAGTGTCTCGCTTCTTGACAGATAAAAATCTGTTGAAATAATCTGATTTGCTCCCACCTGAGGCCTGATAATCTTCTGGGAAGGCAAACAATTTCACATCCTGTTCTTTAGAGTCACATCACATTGTGGGCTGCTAATGATTCATTAATGGCTACTTCCTGCCACAGTGTTGGTCTGAGGAGATTGTGTTTTGACCAAATAGGCCTGCTGAGTCACGGGAGAGACTACTGAATCATTTCCAAAAGGATAACGAGGAATAAGACTCAAAACAAATGGCACCTGCCATATCCTGATCAATAGCCCTCTTGTGGGAATACAGTGGTGCTGGTGTGCCAGCAAGGTGACCAGCACTCATCGCATTTCCTGCCGTCAACATTAATAAGCCTGTGAGATAAACAAAAAGTAAGCAGCCCAGTTGCTGGTCTAAGGAGACTAAATCCTGATGCATTGTTTATTCCAAATCTTTGTTTACACAAAAACACAAAAATCCTCACAGATTTGGGGCACAGGGAGGATGGGAGAGGCAATACTCCATATCTGCAGAGGGATCTACAGTCTTCTCAGTCTTTAGAAAAGAAAAGCCTTCAATTGTGCTGAGGAAATAAACCCAAAGGCAACTAAGTACAAAGGGCCCCAAGCCAGGCTTCAGGATTCAGCTGTGAAGCTGGCTTGAGGAGGAAACCCAAACCCCTAACCCTCTATCATATGGCTCAGAGAGCACAGAGGGCTGGTTTGTTTAGCCATAAATAATGGTATTTTTAATTCATAAGAGGCAGCTCTCTTTCTATCTCAACAAAAAATGAAGAGAGACAATTCAAGACTTCTTTCGGCAGCATTGTGGTGCCCATCCTTTATGAAATAATGCACAACAAAAAGCCCCCCCATTCCCAGTATTAGTTGTGCCAGGATCACAGACACAGGAGTAAACCCTCAGCGAAACCATGCGTGTACCTGCAATTATTCCAGGTAAACTAGAAAAGCTGGCACGTAATTTGAATTGCTGAACAGGCTCCAGGATGATCAGTAGACCATGATTAATTCATGTGACTCATCAGCTGAGAGCAGAAAAACAAAACGCTGAACTATGACAGAAAAACTTCTTTCTTTTTTTTTTTTTTTTTTTGCTGACAGTGATAGTTGTTTTTGCCCATTGCACTTTCCTGGAGACTGAAGGAAGACGAAAATAAAAAAAAAACTATTGGTTTTCTTTTAGCTTCAGGCAGCCAATGTAGACGGTGTCATCTTTCAGACAAGGAGGCACCACAGGGGCGTTAAAGCATCCCTCTGGCCAGGGCTAATAAATGTTTTTCCATTGGTGCTTTGTTCTGGTCTGGTGCTGGACACTTGTCCCCCTCACTCCAGACCAGAGCCTTGTGTCACTCATCACAGGAAGCTCTATCCATTGACTAAGATGCCCATATAAACAAATCCAGCTTGTCAATTTCCCATCAAAGTCTTTAAATAATAAATGAAGGCCATCTTCTTGCACTTAGTGGGGCTTTAAATCAGCACAAAGAGCAGAGCACCGAAATGCCATATCTTTTTACATGCAGAGTCTCTCTGGCAAGGGTAAAATGTTGGGCTTTCATCAATAATCTGACACCATGAGGAAATGTATAATATTTGACTGGGTGCTCAACAGAAACAGAAGGGGAACAGAATAACATGAATTTCTATTAAAGTCCATTCAAGTATGATTTGCTCCCCTCCTAGAAAAGATGGTACTTTTTTTTATTTTTTTGGGATGGCAAATTAAATACAATGCTTTTTGCCAATGCTTACAAGATACAGCAAAAAAATAAAATAAAATGTTTACGTGTATTTTTAAAACTTTCTCCTTTGAGACTCTTGATGTTAAAAGTAATTAGGCAGCCTGTCTTGGCAGCAGGTTTATTCCCTCTTTCCTTTCTTGGGTCATTTGACTCTGGAAAGCTTATCTGCTGTCATATGGCCTATTGTCCCCATTATCTGAAGTGATCTGAGCAAAGCTCAGCCTCTCTCAGCATTTGAATCTACTCCACTGTCCACGCAGGCCAGATGGAGGACCTCCACCTGCAGAGAGCCTGAAAGACCGCTGGCTGTGATCATCTGTTGCGTAGATATGCAGCAAAGGGATCTCACAGTGTCTGGAGAAAATGATGACTGGAGCAACTCATTCAGAACATGATTGAAATTCCTACTGTGACAGGTCTCTGATGTGTTGAGGCTGTGATGGTTATATGACCTTGTTTCTTTGAGAAAAACTCAAAGGAACAGATTGTTCATTGAAGATCTGAACAGTTATGCAGATTAATTTGTGTGTATGTGTGTGTTTGTGTGGAATGCATATACATGACAGAATAAACTCTACACTGGTACTGGAGGCTCTTTTGTATTTTAATGTTGCAAGGCAAAACCACAGAGGAGACGTTGGTGGAAAAGGAAAGGGAACCCCGCTTGCATTTATCATGGGCTCATAGAAAACACCCTTCCTATGCAACAACTAGCTGCATTTCTCAACCAGCTTTGTGGCTTGCTTTGGATCTGTGCCACATGTGGATATATTTCTCTACTAACTGCTTGAGGCTAATGTCACCCATATTGGTTTTTATTGGTTCATGCCCTGTTGTCTAATTCTGCAGGGAGTCCATGTCAGGACAGGCAGCAGCAAAAGTCTGGGTAATCAGAAAAAGAAAAAAATCGCCTCCCTCTAGTTTATGCCCACCAGCGTCGTCAGATTAAGGCTGAGGAGTAGGCTCCGCTTGTTAGCAAGTAAGGAAAAGTCATAATAAATCACTTTGGCCTCAATTTTGAAGGGAACTTGCATGTTGCCTTCCTGCTGTGGCTCCAGAATAACTCCAGCGCCACACTTGGTCAGAATGAGATGAATACAGGATCATCATCAATCATCTCATTCTGTATATCCACTTAAGCTTTAATTGGCTGATGAGTGCCTGATAAGATTGTGTTTCGCATTCCTTAGTTTTTAGCAAGTTTAGTGAGTTGTGACATTTGGTTAAAATTAAATTCCCCACCAGGGGAGTATCACTGAATATCCTGACTTCACTTCATCCTACGTTGTAAAACACTAAAACACAGGATACTTTGGGTAATAATGTCATTTCCATTGAGCTGCAGGCTGAGTGTTTGCACAAGCCATACTCCATACTGAAATCACAGTGGTATTGTGACCTTGACTGAGGTCAAGGAAAGAGTTTTTAAAGGGGCCAGAAGCACTTACAGCCCTGGACAAGTTGAAAAGTAGGAAGTTTAAGAGGGTGCCATTCAGAGATAAGGAACAAGCTTTGTCTTTAAAGTGGGTCTATTGTTCAAATGCAAGCTTTTTCTTCAAACACAATCATTTAAGCAAGCAAGCAAACCGGATGCAGTTACAAATATTTTCACTACACATAAATACAATCATCAATATTTATCCGAGCCAACAAATAATTTCCATGTGGTACTGACAGCTTCTATGTGTCACTCAAGTCAAACAAAGACTCTCAGTCAGCTCACGGTCGCTCCTGCTTAGGATCTGCATTAATGCTCTTACTTCTGTGATAAGTTGAGAATCACAGTTTCATATTTTGGTGTCATGTTTTACTCGCTGACGCTTGATTCGTCTTGTCTCGACAGAAGACAAAACCCAAACAAAAGCTCAGAGAGAATGAAGGATAAGTCTCTCATCTTTGCTGTGGACTGTCAGCCATCCCCCACTGCACCCTATCATCCCTCCTCCACAGCCAACCCTTTCCACAAACGGGGCTATGCACTTCAAGCATGGAGAGATAGAAAAACAAAAGTACCCAGATACAGCCACAACTGATAGATAGATAGAGACTGATAACTGAGACGTTTATGCATTCCTGGGTGAATAATGAACATAACTATGCACGAACATGCAGAGACATTCAGATCATCTGATGGTTTTTTTAGGAGCAGATTCCTCACGTTACCCCCAAGGAATGGGGGCGTTGCATTTAATTAAGAAGTAAAAATACAGCATATACGCCAGAAAACAGATAATGATGCGAGGAGAGGAATAAGTGGCGGAAAAAACACTTTCCTAATATGTGAAAGATTGAAACACACATCAAAAGCTCTCCGCTCGCTGTTACACAATGCAGTCTACAGTTCACTGTTGAGCACATGCAATTCTTCTATGCACACATTGGATTGAAATACATATAAACCACTTTTCAGTGTTCAGACAGAAGATTAAAGGTATTTTAAATTGACCAAAAACCTTTTGTGCATTTACGGTCAACACCCAGAGTCAAGCTTCAACAACAAAGGCTGGATGTAATTTTTCTATGTGATGAATTAAAAAGAGGGGGAGAAAGTGAAGGTGACATTTGAGCTGAGGTATCATTATGAAAAATGATCCAGTGCCAACTTGCTTGGGGGGGTCAGGATGAGTTGGAACTGGAGGACTGGTGTTGACTGAACAGCGCTGCTCATTCTTCTCTTTATCTCGCTGGCATTCTTCTGCTTCATTTCAATAGCCATTCTTCATTGAGGAGCCCCCTCCACTGTCGTTCACACTTGTGATTTGTATTCTAAGTGGCTCACAGATCTTTTGTATTCCAGGCCGATTGCAATCTGAATCCCTACGTTGACAGTGGAGGCTGCAGATATCCTGCTGCTGAAGCAAAAAAAAAAAAAAACAACAACAAAAAAACAAAAATAAAAACAAAAAACAAACTTAAGTTATTTATTAAGAAAGGTGAAGCTTCTTGTATTGAAATCCTGCAACACAAGATCCTATGAGATGAAAGGGCAGCTGAAAAATGTAATTGATTGATGTTCTTTTTGATTCAATAGGTTTGTCCCAAGTGACAGCCCGGTGTCAACATTTTCCTGAGTACTGAATGATTTCCAGTTCATGTGTTGGATCCCAAGTTAATGCTATAAAAGATAAGAATAAATTAAGACAATCTGGAATTGGCTGTGAATAAATTCACATGTTCACGGTTGCTCCATTGCTGGCTGCTATTGCCTTGTTTGTTGCATTTGGCTGAAATATGTTGTGAAATTGTCAAAGAGTGTTGCACATTAATGGTTCATGTAACTGGATTAATGCTGTGCCTCACAACTGAGTCAGTTTGAAGATAAATGCCACTGAATTCAAAAACAGTCTTGGGAAAACAAGAGCAAGCACTATAACATTTAAAAAAAAAACATACCAAGGCTCCAGAAGAACGGCATCTGACAACTTAAAATAATAATAATAAAAAAAAATTCTATCAGTGAAATTCCTGTGTTGGGAAAATGCTTTGCAAAATGTAAAATATAAAAGTAATTCCGATGGAGTTCTGCTCTCTGACTGATAACAGAGCAGCTGTCTGTCTGAATGGCATTGATAAGAACATCATACCAATACAGTGGCCTTTCTCTGAGCTGCAGATTCCTCTTTCCTCTCCTCAGGAGTCTGACTGCAGGTGGATCTGAGGACTCCAAACATGCAGGATTAGTCTAAAGCCACTTTCACAACCCGACTAACTACAGGATTAGTAATCTCATTTAAATTCAGTGACATGTTATTAATTTGTTTGTAAAAGACGAGGTTCTGATGGTTATTTGACTAATAATTTGTGAATGTTGTATTTGATAAGGGTCATTGAGTTCTTAATTTCTTTTCTTTTCTTTTCTTTTTCCTTGTCTGGATTGATGGGGCCGCTTCAGTGCTGCATTTTCAACAGATTAGCTGTAAAGATGTCTCACATGCTGAGTATCCTCATTCTAAAGAAAGTGAAAATAAAAAATACTTAGTTCTTTCCTCACTGGGGATTTTAGCTGAACACAAGGGGCTTGGATCACAAAATTTATAGGCATCATGCAGAAGCAACAACTTGAATGTCACAAATCCTACAATCAGTGTATTATGATCATACATACACCACATGCTCTGCATTGGGATTATATTTTGTGCTATTATAATGGCATACATAGTAGTTCAGTGTTACTCATATAACCACAAAACAAATGGGAGTGGTTTTTATAAATTATCTGAGTTGAAGGTCAGTCTGAACTGTGATGCATTCAGGGTTTATTTTTAGGAATTTAGCCTTAAGTCTTAAGGTTAAGTTCCTCTACCTTCTAAACCCCACCTCAACTAACATCTGGCATTGCAGAAATATCTGGCTAAATATTCTCAGGGTTTGAAAGAATTTTAGTTTTTTTTTAATATAAATCTAAAAATCATTGTCTCTCAAATGGTGATTCCTAACAGACAATCAAGACACAAAGAAATCGGTGATGGCTAGCTGCTTTTTTAAAATATTATGTTGTCATGGAGGTAGACAAACATGACAACAATTGAATCAATGACGCAGATCAACACAAAATCTGTCACTTCTCTCATACATCAAAGACAAAGTGGTATTTTGCATGTCGTGTGGAGGATATTCAGTTTCAGGCAACTACCCGCCTGTTCTGTGGGTGGGGACTCTCACGTGGCCTGCTGCTGTCATCACAACCAACTGAAATCTGAAAGGGCTGGTGGGAGAATGAATGTTCAACTGATGGGCTGAAAGGCCATTTCACAGAAATCCCACATTACACATCCACTGGGGGTCATGAGAGCACAGTCACAGACCAACAGCACTTAGGAAAAGACAAAACATGTGCGAAGGTGAGGACAGCATCAGAGACATTTGTGGAGATATCATAATACCAGCAAAACACACTTACAGTTTCTTCAACGTTCCTTTGGGGGGGATTGATATATTAGCTGAGTTTACACTTGTGGCAACATTCCTGCATCCTGACTGAGGTTGTCAGTGTGCCCTCTCTCTACCTCTTACATACGTTACACACCAATGAAACCAATGTGAAAATTCAGTCTGCATTCTATTTGATTTTATAGTTTATAGAGTTTATAGTTCTGATATTTTGCCTTTACCGTTGGATCAATTCACTGACTGGCATCATTGGAAAGTTTTGGTGTGAAAAGAGGAACCATTCACACTGCATGAAAAATCCGTAAAGAGAAAAATGTTTATGTCTCTGCCTCTGTCTTGCTAGTGTCAACAAATTGATGAAGAAAGACACAACTGTCCCTGTAGGCTTTACCTCCACAGACGCTGGAGGTTTTTTTTTTGTTCTTGGGTTTTTGTTGTTCTGTTGTTGAAACAGGCGGTTTCTCTAGGCACGAACTTTCGGCAGTGACGCCCTCACCAGGGGCAGAGCGCATCCCCCCGCCCTCCTTAGGGGGGCAGGGCTCACTCCACCGGCGGTATTTATTCAACACATGAGCGCTCTCCCCAGAATAACCGCTGACCTGCGTTCAAATACTCACAGCCTAGCTTTCTCAACGACGAATGGGAGACATACATGTGAGTCTCTTTCCTTCTGTCTACCTAAGTTTTCCCTGTGTGTTTTTGCTTAGAGGGACGATATAATTAATTGACGATATAATTTATAATTTGTCACTCAATGGTAAGAATAACAAAGGAGGGAAACGTTTTTTTCTATAGTTAAGTGATGAAAAACTAAGTAAAGTTGAGCAGTTTTCTAACTTTGATGCCTTTCTTTTCAGTTCGACATGGAACTGACATTTGAAATGTTTGAGAACAGTACTGACAACACGTCAGAGGAGTCTGGAGACTTTGATTTGGACTTCGAAGAACCATGTGGCAGTGCTTTGAGCAGCAACTTCAACAAGATCTTCCACCCTACGGTTTATGGAATAATATTCACTCTGGGAATCATTGGCAATGGATTAGTCATTATCATCATGGGCTACCAGAACAAGGTCAAAACTATGACAGACAAGTACCGGCTGCATCTCTCTGTAGCTGACCTCCTGTTTGTCCTCACACTGCCCTTCTGGGCTGTGGATGCAGCCAAATCCTGGTATTTCGGAAGTTTCCTATGTGTATCTGTGCACATGATATACACAGTCAACCTGTACAGCAGCGTGTTGATCCTGGCCTTCATCAGTCTGGACAGATACCTGGCAGTTGTGCGAGCCACAAACAGCCAAGCCACAAGGAAACTGCTTGCAAGCAGAGTGATTTATGTGGGTGTGTGGCTCCCTGCAGTCATTCTGACCGTACCCGACATGGTGTTTGCCAGGGTGCCCAACACACAGTCTTCAAACATGACTTTCATTGATGAAACGATAACGATTTCTGACTCCAGGACCATCTGCCAGCGCATCTACCCACAGGAAAGCCATCTCATATGGACCGTGGTTTTCCGCTTCCAACACATCCTCGTGGGCTTCATACTGCCTGGTCTGGTCATCCTTACCTGCTACTGCATCATCATTGCCAAGCTGTCGCAAGGCTCCAAGGGCCAGAAACTGAAGAAGAAAGCGCTGAAGACGACAGTAATTCTCATCGTGTGTTTTTTCTCCTGCTGGCTGCCCTACTGTATTGGCATCTTTTTGGACACCCTCATGATGCTGAATGTGGTCCCTTCCAATTGTGACCTCCAAAGAGCTATGGAGAAGTGGATTTCCATCACTGAGGCGTTGGCCTATTTCCACTGCTGCCTAAACCCCATCCTCTATGCTTTCCTGGGTGTTAAGTTCAAGAAAACAGCCAGGAGTGCGCTGACAGCCAACAGCAGGTCAAGTCAGAAAGTGAATTTGATGACTAAGAAACGTGGGCCAATTTCATCTGTATCAACTGAATCAGAGTCATCAAGCGTATTATCAAGTTAACAGACAACATTTAAGTGACTTAATACTCAGGAGAGGAAATACCTAAGCTTTAATTTCAAAGAACTACATTTTGTACAAATGTAAAAAAAAGACAAAAAGAAAAAAGTTTTTTTATACATTTTGATTTGTTTACCTTGTTTGCTGTAATTGTATGACTTGTGTGGGTTTTTATTGTGATTTTTATGTACCACAAAGCAGATGTATCCTCAGGCAGTGTCTCATTTCTATTCACTCGCTTAACAATCACAATCCATTTTCTCTGTTTTGATTTTTAAAACCAGTATTGCTGTAACAAACCTCAGGCTTTCAGTGTCTTTGTCTGTTTTCAGGGATGGTATATACTTTTGGAAACCTGTACATAGTTTTGTATGTTCGCACTTAAGGTGTGTGATTATGTGAAAGCTTTTATTTATTACTCTTCCCATTGGGCATTTTGAAAAAGAAACTGCATCTTTTTTCATCTACTTGAGTTTGGTTTTTTTGTATAAATAAAAAATTCAATGCTTCTTCTAATGAGAGTGTTGTGTGTATTTTCAGCAAAGACCAACTCCTACTCCCTCAGGGGGGTGGGGACTGATGTCTGTGTGTGTGTGGGAGGGGAGGGGTGGGTGGCCGAACACAAATGTCTCCACCTGATCTGGCTATAAAGCAGAGGGTGGAATGAGCAGACAAACCCTGTAATTGCCAGAACATCTGTGCACTTTTACATCTTAAGCAGCCATTACACAAGGGCTAAAATCTTCAGTCATAATTAGCACCCATATGTCTGCTGGACAAAGAAAATATCATGTTAACACCAGCCTTTGACTTCTTTTCTTCTCCAAGTTATAAGAAATAGTGCTTTCATTATTTTTAGCAGATAAACTTCCTAGAAAGGGTCAATTGGCCAATGTATGAATTCCCTAATCCACAAAACAGATTAAAAATGGTTGCATATTCTTAAAATGTTAGTCGGCATGGAGAGTCCTTCTGGGGGGTTCCAGAATGCTAATAATTCAGTTGGGAATATAGTGTGATAATGAAGCCATAAAAATCATGTTCATGCTTTAGCCGTACAAGAAATTGATGTTAGAGACCAAAATAAATGTAAGTAGAGACATAATAAGTAGATCTCAAGGAAAATTAAGACGTCAAATGGGTGTGCAGTGACGTGTTGCCATCCTTTCGAGATACCAGTGGAGTAACATTACCATTTCATTACATGTAAAATGGGTGTGAAGTGCCCTCATCGAGCCACAAGGTTAATGGGTATTTTGGTGTGTTGGTCCCTTGCAGGGAAACAGGATAAAAGAAGAGATACTTTTTCAGGTGGAAATTTGTCAGATGATTCAGAATTAGCATAAGTGCTGAGCTGCCTGAGCCAATGCAGGAAGAGATCTGTAAGTAACACTTCATTGTGCTCAAATGAATCCTCTTCATCTGATCCCTCAACTCTCGTGGATCGGGATCTGTATATATAAAATAATCAGCTTAAAATAAATATCAGTAATGTGTGACTGTAAGTGGTCGAGATATGATAGAAATGTGTGTTATTAATTTGGTTTGGTTAAATACGTATTTAAAGTTTGTTTTTTTTAATACGGTAATAATAAATAGTAACCAGTGATATATGAAGAGATCAGTGCTGACAACTGAGTCTGGAGATATAAGTCACTCTTCTAATTCTTCCAAAGGGCCCACTTCAATGCAGATTTGTTTGAAATACACGATGTCATTTCATAAAACTCCCATGACAATTTAAGATCATCTTCCAACTAATATCAAAGCTTGCATGTTCTCTTGTGAAGAGACACTAAACACACAACTCTAACACGGCTTTATCTTATCTAGATATACTCAGTGAGATGATGACCATCTGTGATCCTGTGACCTTAATATCTTGCAAAACATCAACACCATCTTCCTGTTCAATCTCACAAAAATCTTTTTCTCACATTTTGTGTTTGTTTAAACAGATATATGTGTGTGCCGTAGTTGTATCGTGTTTCCTTTATTGGGTTAAAGGCCAAAGCTGTTGAAATAGAGAGGAAATAGTTTATTCTGGGGATTCATTACCAGTGCGCTGGAGACCATTGTTCAGTCTGGATATAGCCTTGTTTTGGTTTTGCTGTTGAAAAGTATTAGAAGTGTGATTGACAGCATAAGTACTGCTTAAGCGCAGTGATTATTCAGAGCAATTTTGCAAACTATGAATGAAAGGAATACAAATACCCCCGACCCCTTTTGGGCAGCAACCTGATTCACTAATGATTACATTGTTTTGGCTGGAAAAGTGAGCAGCAGGAAGGCTGTTTCCTGCATCAGGGGCTCCTGTGGTCAACAGCCTGAGAAAAGCTTTGATGACACCCCCACTGTATTCAAACCATCATTCACTGTGCATGACCATTCCTGCAATGGTCACTGGATACCTGGGTGTACTAAGTGCACTCAACCAAAGGCGCGAAAGTAATTTCATGGGGGTTAAAAAGGCCACACATGATGGTCACTTGTGAGCAGTGTTATCCCCATGTGCTTTTGGGGTTGTAGGTAGGTGTCCTAAATTTATTTAGCTAGTAAAAACACTTTAAAGCGTGATTTCTTTCATTAATGTATTCACTGAATGATATTGTCATATGCAGGCCTCATAACAGTTTATACATTCTTTCTGCCTGAAGGGACCATTGAATCAGGAATCTTTAAATAATATCATCTAATTATTCAAGGTTTTCCTGATATCGTGTGGAATGTTTATTTGCATTTTATTACCAGAGATACCCACAAAATGACTTGTTATGCACTTTGACCAGCCAACTGATGGTTTATAATGATCAGTTTTGTATTTCACTTGCAGTCTGACCTTATCATTTACATTCTCAGTCAGTCAATAGTCGTCTTAAAATTGACTGACATATTTAAGGGTGAACTGTTCACCTTAACACACCCTGTCATGCTCCATTATTTTGTCCACCCTGTGTGCGGCCATCACATAATACATCAATGGGAACGACACTTCATTGACTGGTTTCTAGCCGGAACCCGAGGCATCCGGTATTCGGTGCTCCGTCAAAACAGGTCGTTCCTTCCCGTTCCCACCCATGCTCTGAACAGCTGATGTGGTTCTTCCGTCTGTCAGGCAGCCGCGAAACACATTTTCTCCACGCTCTTTTAAGAATATAGCTCGACATGACTAAGGAGGGAGTCCAGGGGTAAGAATGGCGTGTGTGTTGTTCGCGCCACAACTCACGTCGCACAACATCTCCGGCTCCGTAGCGCCGACTGGGTTAGCACATGTAGCAGCTAGCTAGCGTTTCCTCGACATGCAGCGGATTGCATCAGCTGTCAGCGCAGGGGAAGGAGTCACACCGCTCATCCGAGTGAGCAAACGGTGTAAATTATGAGACATGTAATTATAAACACGAAGACGAGCCCGTTCTTCCCCTGTAGAGAGGAGTTGAACTTCAGGTCACACTGGAGAAGTTCGTCGCTTTCACTTTGTGTCTCTACCGCTGACCGTGCCAGTTACAATAATATCTCTTACAAACCAGAGCCTTCTGGTGAATTAAACATATTCCATGTTGTTGTAAAGTGGTGATATTAAGAGTGGAGTTTATGGTTTGCAGCATTAGACTGAATGTTGTAACGTCAAATTCAATCTGTGCATTTGCATAGATGCCAAATTTTGATATGTCTTGTTATGAACTGCATGACATCCCTTCCATTTTCATGATTTCACACCTTCCTCTTTTATAGCACACAACACAATAGTTTTATTTCATAAACAGTTTCCAGACTCCCAACTTGTCAGGTCATGCTCATCCACATTCCACTGTTTCAGTCTCCCCTCTGGTTGGACTTACAGAGAAGACAGACACTTTGGTGTTTCAAACAAACCACTCTTCCTTAGGTTATTCTAACATATTGCTGAGAATACATTGAGTATTTCTGCGAGAATGAGAAGATGGGTGTAGTTTATTACCAATAAAACAATTCACATGCTTGCATTGAGATTGCAAATGAAATGCAGTCAAGTGCAGTAACAAGTTTGTGGTAACTTGGGATTTTTTAAAATTGATAAGAATTGTTTAAACACATTAATATCCAACCACCCATTCTATTTATTGTTCTTTTAGGATGTAAAAATGTCCCCAGAAGTGTAACAGCTGACCTGTGAGACAGTGTGGCTTGTAATTCACCCGTTGGACAGACTATTGTTCATCATGACATGTGCTTCAAGTGTGAATTAACTAGTGCCAATAGTTGGTTGACATAAGCTGTGTATTTTTAACTCCACAACATTCAGTCATTTGGCCAAGGTGTGGTTTACTAACAGTGAAAAGAAAAGGGAGACAAAGTTTGTTTACTGGCTTGCCTCCTGTCTGTAGGTGGTTTGTAGACATCTGCTCCTCACAGTAAGACTGACATCACCTGCCTGAGGCTAACAAAGATTGTTGATCCAGTTAAACGGATTCAGCTGGTTGGTGGAGTGTATAATTAAACCAATTAAACAATTGTGTTTTTATTGATATATATTAGCCTTCTTTTATTTGATGTGGACGAAGTTCAGAAGACAAGATAGCAATTCATGTGTACGTATGAGGTTGGTTGTTTGTCCTTTGGTCAGTTCAATGAGAAAAAGGGAAATTCAAGCCCAAACTATATTTTCCACAGACTTCATATATATAACAATTTAATTCTTAATTTCTCACTGAGGAGTCATGTCAAATTCAGTTTTGGCAGAAGGGGAAGTGTAAAACCAGGTCTAAAGTCCTCTGTTAGAAGTCGTCATCTGTTGTGATTTTTGTTTCTTGTTTAGGTTTTAGTGCTATTCATAGTGGGCCTCTGGTCCTTGTTATTTCCTGTGACTAAATAGGCACAGCTCCCATATTACTCACTGCCCTCCTTCAGGTCAGAACACCTGGTTGTTGGAAAAACAAACTTCCCTCATTCATTTATTATCGTAAGAGTTATGCAAGTTAAATTTAATGGTGTTTCAAGGTTAGCCCGCAGATCATAAGTCTCAGATCCTCTGATTTGACAGCTTTGTAGTCTTTGAGCTTAAATATGGACTCGTCGCTTTTTTAACATGCAGCTGACAGCAGCATAAAGTTCCTGATATATATCATCACACAATGTTTATCACTCACATTTGGTTTTTGCTATCAGTTTTTAGGTATGGTATTTGATTGTTTTACAAAATATGAAAGTAGAGCTTTCAAATGCTGTTATGAGCCTGAAATGCAAAATGTGAAGTGATGCCCAAGTAGTTAGCATTTCTAATTGGCATTTACCAATTATAACTCACACTGTTGTTCATTTCTGCTGTTATTTTACTGTGACCCAATTGTTTGATGGGGTTATAGCGGTGTACTTAAGTCTGCTAAGAAAATTTACTTTATAGGCAAATGTCACATGTTTATCAGGTCTGACATTGCGTTGTTATAGCATTTAGTAAATAAAGAAACCTTTACTTTCAGATAGGACTGTTATCGTAAACAGATAATCTGTTTTCTTCACAAATTCTGTAATGGATTGGAAAAGTCTTCGCGAGACTACTGTCTTCTGAAATCCACTGTTTATCCAGCCGGTGTTACTTTCTGACATCTCTGCTTTTAAGAAACTCTCATCCCTCATTTTATTGTACTGTGTGAAAAAATACAAAACAAAACAAAACAACAATGGGAATAGAGGTAGCTCTGACTTAAAAGCTGGAGGTGGCCATGGCTCAGACTTAGGTAGCTCAGGTTTTCCCAGGCAGTCAATAACTTCCTCATGGGATGAGGGAGAAATAAGAGGCGGAAGTGGACTTAAATGTTTATGTAGTGTGTTTCTTCCTGTTTCAGAGCAACAGAGGACGAGCAGCAGGCTCAGTCAAAGAAAGCTCTGAAGAAACAGCAGAAGGAAGCAGAGAAAGCTGCAAAGAAGGCTGAGAAACAAGCCAAGCTGGTCAGTGCTGTGGTGCTTTTTTTTTCTCTCTCCACTTCTTACAGCTGGTAAGGCTGTCACGTGCAGGCATGATGGGAATTGTGGGTCCAGGATGGCAGATTCGTCGGCAGGGGGGCATGTGAAGCCATTGTTTAAGTATTCCTGTCATTTAAGCTTTGTTTATGTCAACCCAAACAAAGTGCTATTTTCTTCTCCATTGAATGCACAGCATATAAGCTCTCTCTAATGCGAAGTTGCTTCTATTCCACACAGTTAAGGTCAAACTTAATACAGGGCCCTGAGAGACCAAAACCTGTTGTTGATAGTTATGATGGTGAACTCCGACTGTGAAAGAACACACACAAAAAAAAAAATCCTGCACATTAGCAAACATCAACATCATCTTGTGAAAAGAAATTGTATTTTGGGCATTCAATGTGTATATATCTCAATATGCCTTTCCAAAGGTATCTGCAAAAAGTGCATAAAATGTACTTGACATTATCTAATCAGGAATTGAATGGAAAATACACCTGGCCTTCACATTAAAACACATTTGTTGAGGTATAGGCAGGAAGTGATTGTTACAGGAGGCAGCTTATTGGATCACAATTCGCCCACAGAAGAAATTGCAAACAGCAGAAAATATTTGAATATGTGCAGTAAGTATGTGACTTGAGTGCATTTAATCTGGTCAGTATCCAAACTTATTTGGGTGCATCTATAGAGTCTTCCTGGGACAGTCCCTTAAAGCTGAATATAAATGTGAAAATGTGAAAAAAAAAATTAGACACATATAGGTTTCCTGTCTTCCCAGTGGATAAACCTTATGAGCATATTTCATAAGTTATTTGATGCTGTTTAATACATTAGCTATTGCTCCATATAGTAGTGTAGTGTGATAAGCATTACCTAGGGACAGACCTGAAAGCTGAGCTGAATGTTTATTGAGTGTTAGCTGTGTTATTTTCTGCTGTTCACTTTTCTTGCTGACACTTGTCACTTTAGTCGCTCCGTTGTGGGATTGTGGCTTTATAGCTGCAGCAGGTCTATATTCGGTTGATCGTAAACTGCTATATCATCCATCATGAGACTGGATTATCATATCAAGGATGGGTGATTCCAATTCACTCCAATGCCACCAGCAATTTCCTACTCTGATATCAATTTGCATAGAAAATGGAATTGTAACGTTGCCAAGATTCGATCTTATTGCACTCTGGTAGTCATTTGCCTGTACGTCACTGCAGAGATAAAGAATATCTGTCCTCTTGCGCTGCTTCTATTTCAAAGCAATATCTCCTGCTGCCATTGCTCATTGTCTATGAAGCGTTGGAGTAATGTGTAGAAGAGCTGTGCATTCCAGGGATCTAAGGCCTGGCTCTAGGACTGAGCTATGATTTATTAATTTCATTCAAACTCCTGATAGCACAAGATAAAAACACAATTTACATGACTGTTGTCGCAAAACATTTAAAGTTGTTCCATTTGAAGTTGAATGTTTTTGAAAAATTTTCATGTTTGAATTTAATAGATAGTCCTCTTGTTGATACCGACTGGGTATTGGTAATGCCTTAAACCCCTGTCACCTCTTTCTGTTTCAGGCTACTGAACAACAAAGCACAGAGGAAGATGTAAGTATTCCATACAGATCACAGTCTCTGACCCGTTTCCTGCCTTTCTGTCTGACTTTGATTCATCCTCCGCATTCACACTTATGCAACCGTTTGTATGCAAATACCAGTATGCCGAACTACTGTGCCCCTCTATTCTTTTCTACAATTCTCTCATAAGATCATGATAAGCCTCATTATCTGTTCTGTCTGTGTTATCTGAGTGGCAGTAGACAGACTGACGCGCCTGAAATCAAAGTGCCAAAGTTACTGTTTAAGAACAATAACACATTTCAGTGGTGAAATGTGAAAAGCAGTGTGATGTGTTTTTAAGCTATTTAATGAACTGACTGATGTCAACTGCAGCTAAAATGCACATATATTTTCACAGGACTTTGCCAAAGACCGTTATGGTGTATCAGCTATGGTCCAGTCCCAAGAAAAACTGGGTCAGTATGAAGACTTTGTCTGTCACAATCAACCGAAAAGATTAATTTAATATGAGGTGATATTTCATGTAGCACGAACACTGTTCTCAGTGCATCACATTGGGTTGATTACCCCCCTTAAATGTTTTTAACTATATTTCATCGTGTGTGTGTGTGTGTGTGTGTGTGTGTGTGTGTGTGTGTGTGTGTGTGTGTGTGTGTGTGTGTGTGTGTGTGTGTGTGTGTGTGTGTGTGTGTGTGTGTGTGTGTGTGTGTGTGTGTGTGTGTGTGTGTGTGTGTGTGTGTGTGTTTTGCCACTCTGTTTTACAAGTATGTCTGCATGCCAGCGCAGTGAAAGAAAGATATGCATCTCAGAAGAAATTACTCACCCACATAAAAAGACACAGAATATATTATAAAAAGTCCAAATCATGCAATTCTTCTGGTTAGAACAAATATCTTATTTTAATATTATGATAAGGTATCAAGAGTTTTTTTCCATTCCTGAACAATGCCATGTATTGAGTTTCCTATCGGTCATTTGACACCGGAAGTAGAAACTACCTCAGAGAATAATCCCTTTACCACGTCTTTTTATTTTCATCTATTTGTCAGACCTTAGATAGTAATGTCAAGGTAAGACAATTTTCTTTTAATTTGAAATAGGGTTTCGTATTTCAAAAAATTATGGGTGCAAATTTGAACCAAGCTCCAGTCATGAAGTGGGTTCAAGATCATGATTGATTGATGTGACTCTTGCCTTGATCCTGTGTAAAAGACAATGCAAGTCATTGTTGAAAATGTTGAAAAGTGCAGGTTGAACATGAAACTGGGATATTTAATCTAAACAGACACTTCAGAGGTGAGGAAATTACAATAGCATGATAAAATGGAGAATTTGCAGGTCCTTCATGTGCTAATACACAATGACATCCTGATCCAAGAAGTTTCAGGTTACATTTGTGTGGTTGTCAAACGTTGCTGATGTAGCATGATTACAGCTGATAAGCATCATGAAAAAGTCTTCTTCCTTCTGTCATCACAATTGCACCAGCGTCCGTGATAATTGCAGCTAATAGCGTGTGATAACTCCCGGATGAACGAGGCAGCAGACAGGCCTGTCGAGGTCATACATCTGTCTGGATGCTCTTTCAGCTCCAGTGGCAGCAAACAAAGTGGGGCCTCCCTCACCTGCGTGCTAAGCTCAGCCATAGGGATGGCGGGGAGAGGCTTTTATGTGGGTTGATGCAAAGTTCCCAGCCAAAAACGTCGGCTCTGTTTTCTCTGGTGTAGCCTCGGTGTCTGCCTCTTCTGCTCACTGATGACTCTGAGTGACACAGGTGAAACTAGAGTCAATTTGTCATAAAGCCCAGAGAGAATAGGTGAGTTAGACAGCTTTCAGTAAGCCTCCTAGTATGTCTTATTTATTACAGAGGTCTGTAATTTGAGCATTTTATTGTGTATATGTCCACACGCACATGCATGATTGTTCACATTTCTTTCTGCCTTTGGGAGTGTATAGGTAGGAGAAGTGGGGGTGGGAGAGTCCCTGTGCAGAGTGAGGGAGGCAGAAAAGTCCTTTGATGTAATGCGATTTTGGTGTCTGTATGTGTGTGCCAGACAGGGCATTGGTGCGAGTCCAAGACCTTACTCCTGAGAAAGCTGACCAGCTGATCTGGCTGCGTGCCCGCATCCACACCAGCCGAGCCAAAGGTAAGGGCAACCCTCCCCTACTCCCACCCCCTCTTTATTTTGTTTACCATTCTTCCAGCTTAGCCCACCTTTCTTTTGTGTAGAAAACAACAAAGATTTTGTGATCTCTGTGTTAAACCTCAGTACACTTCACTGCAATGTGTAACACTCGTTCCTCAGCCAGTTCTTCACATCACTTGTAGTACTCGGGACCAGATGGTGATACCAGTTGGCTTTGACCTAGTATTTTTTGACTGATATCAGTCTCTTCAGGGTGATCAGTGGTGAAGGTCAGAAACCAACAAAAAGACATGTCCTGCTTTCAAAAAAAATTCGTTTTTCACTTTTGAAAACAAACCAAACCAAATCTCTGTCTGAGATTTTTTTTTTTTCCTTCTCGGGGATCATGGAAACAGTCATTCCATGTCAGGCAGAGTTTGACAACCTCAGGGTGTTTTTGATATCATTGTCAGATTAGTGTGTCACTGCCAGCTGGAAGATCAGATAACCTCTATTTGCTGCATCGCAGCTACTGGCTGCCATATAACTGCTGTATTTGAATACAATGAGCCTTCTGAGTGTTGCCAGGTTATTACATCTCTGTATAAAGCATTGAGCCTTTTTACTACCATGCTAAAAAAGGTGATTATAAATGCACTAAAGTCTCAATGATTATATTTTGGCTATTTTCTATCATGATAACTTCCAGAGTTAAGAGTCATTTCCCCTCCACTCATAAGTTTATCATCTCTGCTCTCCCTAAGGACGTCAGCGTGAGCAGAATAACATCCTGATTTTTTTTTTTTTTTTTTTCTGGAATGAAGTACATCTGGGATTTTGGCAGCACTGTTATCCTCACACACACCCTTCTCACAGGCAACAAACATCAAAGTCTGATTGTCCACTGGTTGGCTAAATGTTTTATGCTGCTCCTAGGTGTGTGTGTGTTAGTTAGGAAGGTGGCAATAATCTTTTCTCCACAAGGTGATCTTCAAAGAGAAGACTCATTTACAAATATCTGACACTTTACCTTTAAATGAGAAGTTTACAGCTGAGGATACACTCGTCATCCGTAGGAACACTTGTGCCTTTGGACCATACTGAGTGATATTGCTTCAGAGTGAACATCTCGAACCTTTATCATGACAAGCCCCTTCAAATAATCTATCTGTCTATCTGTTGTTTTGTTTTCAGGGAAGCAATGCTTTTTGGTCCTGCGTCAACAGCAGTTTAACGTGCAGGCACTAGTTGCAGTGGGAGACTGTGCCAGCAAGCAGATGGTCAAGTTTGCTGCAAAGTGAGTACTGAAACTGCTTTTCCTGTCTGAGAGGGCAAAAAACAATGGTGGGAAAATCCTGGTCCCCAAGTGCTCGCTGGCCCATTTTCACACATTCTGAGTGAGGTGGATGGTGGAGAAATCAATCATTTTTCACTGGACAACAAAAGCTGGCTGTTAACAGGGCGGGATACAGCAGCGTTTTAATGGAGCAGTTCCTGTTGAGATGGCAGATACAGCAGCATGGATCAGATGAGGAAGAAATACCTAAGAGCCAAGCACCATTAGTCGTATTTGCAGCTAAATTGTAGCCCATTATTGGTAGTCTATGAATGAACACAGTCATTGGCAGATGTACACTTTAAGGCTACCACGTTAAGGGTATAAGGCTGATACTAACAGTTTTTTTCTGCCATTGTTCACAAGTGGAGTGATTTGTGTAATGATTTAAAATTGTGAGTTTCAACCCCTAAACTATTCAGTGTAATCCAGGTCCAGATTAGTATACTGTGTTTTAGTAAATTATTGTTTTCCATTGCTTTCATTGTTTGATAAATCAGTACCTTTGTAAATGGGGGAGGTTAGGTAAATCGCTTCACTTGCTCCTCAGTTGTTGCTAAATTAGACAAAGAGCAACACCCGTAACTGCAACCTGCCTAACTAAAATGGCAGTTATGGCATTGGATAATACAGAACTGAAGCAATGAAGAGTCTGTAGTGTTACTTAATACTGTACAAAGCAATCCAAGTATTAAGTAGCACCTATTACAGCCTTAAAGTTTTGCAAAAAGCTGTCATCAAGTCTGCAGACAGAACAAGTGTCTGCTCAGCCTCCCAGACAAGCTTGAAAGAAATCAGTTTAATTAAAGCTCTTAATTGAGGAGCACATCACTGACAGCGAAAAGTGTGGCCCATTAGTGAAGATGTATAAGGCTCTGTCATTGTTCCAGACTCGTGCTCAGCACTTTGCTGCTGCTCACACCCTCGGATAGTTAGGAATGACTGGCAGGACGTGCTGCTAGAAAAATCTGCCTTACAGAATTCAAAACTGTTTTATATCAGGTAACATCTACAGTAAACAGCAGGGTAAATATTTCTGTAGTTAATGTTAAGGTTTGAGCAAATATAAGCAACCATCTATTCCAGACGGTGCAGACTTAATGAGAGTTTATGGATGTACCTGCCTGAGTTATATGTAAACAGTCAGAGCTACTAAATGTTTGATGAATATCCAAATGGGCATAAATTACTGTTTCACTTCCATTGATTATTCTTTTGTATGATAAATGAGAGCCTGCCTCTGGGCATTTTATGCTAAGGTTTACAGGAAACTTAACTCAGACATAAATTCTTTTTTTTTTTTGTTTTGTTTTGTTTGTTTGTTTGTTATTTTTTATGAGGGCAAGGTCACTGCTGCTCTGACTTGAATCCTGACCTCTGTTGACTGAACACACTGATCCCACTTTGTCAGAAGTGACCAAGTCATAGTTTTTCGCTATCACTCAGCTGGCCAGCTCCCAGCTGTCCCTGAGATTCAGCTCTTGTGTTCCCACTGTGCTTTGTAGCTTCAGATATGACACTGAAGGCAGGTGAAAAGAGGCCTGCGATCTTTAACTGTGTTTTTTAATATGGTCCAAAAGTTGGCTGTATGTCACAGAGGAGGTTGTTCCATTGTGTTTCAATATATTTTTGTAACGGTCAGATGATTTCTTTAATGTGCAGTAGTTCCTTAGTGTGGTTCCGCAATATTGCGGTTGAGCAGTTGGGTTGTTGTGCCACACATTGTCACCTGACAACAGAGCAATTGAAAGTGAGAGTTTCCACAACGTTATGGGTCTTGTCTCATAAATCAAAAAAAAAAAAAATATATTGTCATACTGCACTATAACCATTCCCAATATTTCTCATAGAATCAAAATGTTACATGTTTTGTTTAGTTTTTTTTGAATCTCTAATAATATAGAATAGCAGGTGTCAGTTCCTATGGCTTCCTGGTCCTGCTGTAGTTCAACACACTTTAGGGTGATGATTGACAAGCTAAGTAACCCTGGATTACGAGTTAATCCCTCATGATCATGAGGCAGGCAGAGATGACATTGCTGAGGAAGTCTCCTCTTGCATATTGTATATCCTAGACATCCTCTTCTTACTCACACAATTTAATTAAGCAATCTTCAGACTCTGCAACTGTTACCCAACTCAACTACTTTAGATTTGTTGAGTATTTGGCTAAAATAGAATTAACCATCATCCTGTGGGAGTGTTGTGCAGTTTGAAGCACAAAAGATCAGTTAAAATTTGAACTGGCTCAATCAATCAGATAATTTTTTATATTTGCTGATTTTTGTCATAATCACAGGGTATCTGATAATGTGTGTGTGTTTGATCCTACATAGTTATCATGAGTCAGCCATTACATATAATATAGGACAGTGATCTTTACCATCCCTTTAGATTATATTCTGGTACATGAGCATCTGAAAGATTTAGACGAAAACCAGACCAGTGATAGTATAATGTTTAGTATAATAATTGTAATGCAATTTATAGTCATTCTAATCCTGTTCTTAATTCAAATTCTCATTCAATTCTTTTTTCCCTTTTGATCTCTAATGCATGAAATGTAAGACCCACATTAAAAACACAGATTCATGCTGCATTTTTCCCAGAGCTGTATTTTTTTAATTTCCAGTTGATATTGTCAAATCACTGTTTTAAGTTAATCAGTCTGTTAACTTTGGTGTGTGTGCTGAATGACATTTTACCAGCCTCTGGGCCCTGCAGCGGAGGTTATTAATGTGGGGATTTATTTATCTAACTGATCCCCTACTAGAGGGGAAGGCCTATGGAGGAAGCATTAGGTGGGGCTGAAGCAATAGCGTTAACCCAATATTCAAGCCCTCATTACTGCTTTTTAATGAGGAGAAATTAAGGATTTCAGCTGCTTTCCCATCTGGCCTTGCACTGCCTGATGGTCAGAGTTCTTCCACGCATCTCGTGATACTGTGAATTTCAGTGGGGAGCCTATACAGGAAGATGTTGGCTTGTTATGAAAGCCCAAAGCAATACAACAAAACAGCGGTTCCCCTAGCATTTTTTTAGTTTCCTTTGGCTTTATTTATACCGCTGCTCTCAAGATCAAACTGTTTTTGTGGCCGATATGGGTACTTCCCACAAGCTCACACTATGAGGAATCTGTAACCCTTCGTCAACAAGCTGCAAATCAGTTGTGTCAAAGCACATCTCTTACTCACCTGCTTCCATTAATTCACTACTACTTCTGGATGACTAATAAAATCATTCAGGAATGGAAAGTGTACTGTGAGGATTTAACAAACTGCACTTGAACTGTGTTAGAATGCAGTTTACTATCATGTATCTCCTGTCATCTGAGTATCTAGAAATGCAGTGTTTTGGAGGTGTAATATTGCAGACTAGGTATGGTCTCCATGCTAATTCTACATTATGCTCCTTAACAGCTGGTGTGTTTCTCTAAGCAGTGTTGGAGTGTCTGGCACTGACACCCCTGCATACAATTTGTTTTCAGTTTTGAAATCCACTGAATCTATCAGAGCAGGGACATCCCTCTCTAGCTTAAAAAATTCTCATCTCTGAGAGCAACATATATAACTAGCATCTACAATGGACTTTTATAGCACATTCATTCATAGGATCATCTACATCTTATTCAATATATATTGAACTTAATACTTGCATGAAGGCACTGCACTGGACTTACTGATGGCCCTTCTTTAGATATGTCTGGTGTCTGTGTCAAGTCTGCCCAATGAGTAAGTGTACATGTGATGTAGGTAAAGTTTATTTCTATTGCACTTTTCACAAATAAAAGTCACAAAGTGCTTGACAACAAAATAAAACGAATCTCACAAAACAAATTCAAACCGACATATATAAACCAGCGAAGGAAAAATAAGCATTTAGAATGGGTATAAGGTACCAACAAAACATTTTGGTAATCCAATGTACTCCTTAAAATTAATGCGATGCCACCAGATGAATCACTGCACCAGATTTTGAAAGCAAATATTGAATTGGACTACTTGGAAAATCTGGTGACAGGAATAACTTCAGGGCCCAAAATTAATTGTAGTGAGGAAAATTTTGGCTTTTCTATTTACTTCCCCAACAGGATGACATGTCCCATAATAGTTACGCTTGTCTACAGCACAAAGTGTGAAATTGTGACATATTTTCTACAGTTTTGAGAAGAGAACAGGGTTGGAAGGTAGCAGCAGTTTTGTTTTTTTGTTTTTGTTTTTTTTTTTAATTTATTTATTTTTTGTTTGTTTGTTTTTTTGTTTTTTTCACGAAAGCTATGCATTTATGTGGTATCTCATCTAGCTGTCTCTCTCTGCGTTGTTGAATGTCAGTGCAACGGCTGTAATTTTAGGATGTGTAGTGATTTTGAAAAAAAGAAAACCACAACTTAAAACTGTTCACCCATCTACGACAGTAGCTCCCACACATCACAACATCAACAATGAAAATGCAAGTCTACAAGCAAATGTTAGTTTTAATGGAAACATTGTTCTTGAGTGGTCAACTTCCCACACAAAGTTTGTTTCTAAATGCTTTCTGCTGTTTACCCAACTGTCTACACCAGCATCACCAAAGAGAGCATCGTGGATGTGGAGGCGTTGGTGAGAAAAGTGGAGCAGAAGATCGAAAGCTGTTCCCAGCAGGACGTGGAGCTGCACATTGAGAGGGTGGGCATAGTTTCATTGCAGACGTTATTGTATGTGAACACAGAGCAGATGATGGGGCTGCCTCTTCATCTAAATTAAACAATACAATCAAGATGTTTTCACATCCCTCACAGCAGTAGGGAGCCACATAGGAATTACACAGGTGGCATGCAAAGCCCTACACATATTAATTCATTTGTGTTGGGTAGATGCATATAATATGACATGATATACAGCATAATAAAATATGCAGTAACCATGAAATATTAATATCAAGTTAGTAGTACTCATATGAGAACATCCTAATGGGAGATACTAGGCTTCATACATCTGTTGTTCTTCAGTTCATCAGATTGCATTTTCTATTCCCATTACGTATGTTTTTTGAATTTTGTATCACTCTTGTCAATGACTTTCCTTAGCTCCCTACACTCATATTCGAGTCAAATGTATTCACTGGAAAGATATTAAACACATGACACACACTTAATTTGACTGATAGCTTCATTATTAGTGTTTTCTCTAAATTGTATGGTATACTTATTTTGAAATCTGTTAGTGACTCTGATGCTGTGATTTCCCTACATACGTTTTGCTTTTGTAGCAGGGACACTTAATTTTGCGAATTCAAAAACTGTCACATAACACTCAACTGTGATACAGGTTGTATTTTAAGACAGAGCAAATTCTTCTTTGAGTTTTTGCATTTGCATCCAACACCTGTATATGACTGTTAGCAGCACAGAAACCCATCGTGAGTCACTCACATATATGAGGTTTTAACAGAGGAGGCTGTCACTTTCTCTCACCGGTAAACCCTTTAATCTGTGTACAAAGTCTTGGTACTTTCCGTTGTTAGAAACATGCTCTGGAAACATTGGCGGTATGTCACCTTTGGGGTTTTAACATTGTTTTTCTTTCACTCAGATTTTTGTCATCAGCCAGGCAGAACCTCGTCTCCCCCTGCAGCTGGACGATGCTGTCAGGCCTGACGGAGAGGGGGAAGAGGTAAGAATGGAAGTAGGGGTAAAGGGATCAGTGGCAATTGAAGGCATACATCACCCAAAATTATATCAGCCTCCCTTGGGGAGAAAACAGTGTCTTAATAAGGTGGGGGTTTTGCTCATTTTAGGCTAACCACATTCATTCTTTTCAATAAAGCTGTGTACTTAACTTCACATTAGGACACTATAAGAGCATCGCATAGGTGATTAAGATCTTCCTAAGAATTTGCTATTATGTGGCATTTTCATGAGAAAAATCCCCTCATGCTGTCTGAAAGTTTTTAACTAGCTGAAAAGGGGAACATCTAGAACATGAACAGGGGCCGGGTATCCCTGGTGTGCAGTGGTACTGTGAAACCTTTTACTGTCAGGTGAACAGAATCAGGTTGTGCCAAAAATACAGCTCAGTATCCGCCAGAAAACAAGGTTCCTGTTGACTCTGCCCCTGACACTGCTTTAATTTAAAAACAAATCTGATGATGACAGTCACATTAAGAGGAACTGTGTCAGTGTGCATGAGCAGTCACTTTCCCATGACGTGCATGGAAAGGTTTCATATGACTATGTGATTGCAACAACAGTGAAGCTAACCACCGAATCCGAGTTAATCTTATTTGTATATTAGCAGTCAAACTGTAGCATGTACTTCCCCCTTTACACACTGAAGAATTTGTTAGCAGCAAGGACAGATACCAGTGTTTTTAGCTGAGTTGAGGATTGGGTAATCAAAATTAGATAAACAAAACAAGATCAAGAGCAGAATTGCTTTCACCGATTAGCATCACATTCAGTGAGTGAAATTACCACATTTGACGACTGCTTGCACAATTCTCTAGCTTGACTTTTGGACACCCCCTCAATTCCAATTAAGGAGATTTTCGCATTTATTTTATTTTTCATTTGTGAAAACTGAAAACTTTTTGCATCTAAGATTTAGGAGCTGTTTATAATGGGTAAGCATGGAGGCCTTTGAGGGTGCTGTTTTGGGCTGTCAGTCACTGGTACAGCAGGTGAACTTCATACATTATTGGTTTCTGATTTGATTCAAGAAAAATTATTACTAGATTTCTGTTCAGTTTAGATTTTCTTTTTTCACTGTCAGAGCTGTTGCTGCCTGGGAAATACATGTCGCCATAAATGTAAAATCATTAAATAGCCACAGCAGTTGGTTTTTGTTTTTTTTTTTTCCCTCTTCGATAGTTTATTTTATTTTATTTTGCCTAGTTAGACTTTGGATAGGAATTCTGAAATGTTACCATGCTTTTAAATGATAAACAGAAGCAATAAAACTTTGGCTGCCTGTGTCTGTCCTGTTCATATGTTAAATGCTGCATCTGTAGTGCTAGATGTTGGTAATTTGGTAAGACGAGTTATTGCTCTTATTACTACAATTATCATTTGTCCAATGATAATGAAACAAAAAGTTTTATAGCCCTCATCGATTTTGTTGAATGGTTATTTGATGCAAACCTTCTTATTGCCGGACAAAAAAAATCATCTTAGTTTGGAATCTGCATCATGAAAATAGTTGCAATAAATGCCCCACTCCAACAGCTGTTGTTTTCCTGCAGCTGTAGACTGTCCAGGGTTTTATTATCATATAATTTTATGTATCACATAATGAGAAAATAAATATATGGGTGTCGCCATACAAAAGACAGCTAAGAGCCCTTCTGTTTATCCAGTAAGTCAATCTATGTAGCTGTATCAGCATCCCAGGTGTTTTCTGCAGGGACTCGATATGCCAGTCACACACTTGTTATACCATCTGTCTTCCCGAGAGACACAGACTTTAACAGTCCTGTCTGTCCAACAGTCCACCCGTCTAACCTTTTGTCACTCTGCATGTTGGCTGTTTGGATCAGGATGTGGCCACACAGGCTATTACCTCAAACTCCAGTGGGTACTATGAGGAAGCCTGACATCCATGACCCTGGAAATAGTAGTTCCTCCTGTGATGAAATATTTACTATTTCATTTGGTGGTGTTGTTTTTCTTTCTTATCTATTGTTGCCTTGTTGTCTCACATTGCAGATGTCTTTGGTTATTGTTGACCCTGTAATATTTGCTCCATGTACAAACCCAACTGTATTTTGTTATTTAAGCTGAGAGCAGTTGTTAGTGCTCAGTGTTTTTACAAAAAATAGTACATGCACCAGTTGATTAACTAAAAATCTTGTGTTCAGATGATATTTGAACTGGGATGATTAAACTAAAACTGTTTCACTCAGTGACATGTTTAATATTTTTTATTTAGCACTGAGTTTGAAAAAGGGTAAAAAGTTGCAACTATGCTGAATATTTCATAGCTGGCTGGGTATTTGGTGATTGAGATTGTTTCTTTTCCCTTCAGGAAGGTAGAGCCACAGTCAACCAGGACACGAAGCTTGACAACCGAGTGATTGATCTCAGGGTAAGTTGCTACAGTTGCTCATAGTTATCTCCATAAAGTGATTTGTTTAATTTCTCTTAAAAAAAAAAAAATCATAGCAATAAATACAGTACCAATTAAATTAGTCTCTCAAGTGTTTTCTAGTAAATTAGGAATCTTATTTGAATCAACAAAATGTAAAGTAAATTCCAAAAGGATTAAACCATCACACAGCAGATGAAAGTATATTTTTTCACAGTAAAGGAATGAGGAATAACTTATGATCGACTGTATGGATGCTACGTTAAAGTGAGACGAGGCAGTCAGTGATTTAATGGGCTGATACTATCAGTCATTTGTAGAGTGGGAGACTTGCTAAGCCTGCGCGAGCAGCAGAAGTGCCTGATTGTTTTTGATCTGTGCCTCCTGCGCTGATGATGCGACAGGCAGGAAGGCAGTGGCATCACAGCACAGAACTGTGGAGTTCACAACACCTGTTTCTATGACACTGTGCACTTTGAGCTCACGGACTCTACTCTGTCATCAGTTTTACACTTGAGAACGCAGTGACTATAAACTATAAAGCTTTTCCCACACTCGCAAAGAGACGCTCCAGCTCCAATGGAACTGCCCTGTAACTTGACTGTCGTTAATCATGATGTTGTTGAAACTAAAACGCAGTAGAAATATTCACTTATTATCATAATGGCTTAGCGTTCAGTCACGTAGGGTTAGTTGTTGAATAGAGTCAAAACAAATATCAATGTTAATACAAACTTCATTAACCACAGGTTTATTTTAGGGCTGCTACTCGTGTTCAGCGTTTGCCATTAATTATTCAGCTGTTTAGATAGAGCTACACAATAAAATTTGTGTCTAGTATTTCAAAAAATTGTGCTCACAATCATGCAAGGGAAAAAAATCTAACAAATCTCATCCTTCCAGATGCTTGGAACAAGTCAAAAGGTAGAATTCAGCCAAAAAGTAGCTCAATCAAATTTTAAGAATTTGTGTTCAGTAACACATAGTGGTGCAGCATAGTGGTTAGCACCGTTGCCCCACAGTAAGAAGGTTGTGGGTGTGATCTGGGGCCTTTCTGTGCGGAGTTTGCATGCTCTCTCCGTGCCTGTGTACCTGTGCCTCTGGGTACTCCTGTTTCCTCCCACCGTCCAAAGACATTATGTTTGAGTTAATTGGTGACTCTAAATTGTCCGTAGGTGTGAGTGTGAGTGGTTGTTGGTCTCTGTGATTGACTGGCGACCTGTCCAGGGTGTACCCCGCCCTCACTTAGTGGAAACGGAAAAGCGATAAAGCAATGAATTTTCTACTCATGATATCTTTCAGTTTAGGCTCATGTTGCTGTGTGTAACGCACCCTTGTAGTTCAAAAACTGACACTTGTGTGTTCTACCATAATGCTGCCATGTTACCTGCATGTATTAAACTCGTACAAAGAGGGTTTGCCAAGGGTAGAGGATTGAAACCTTCATCTGTTCTTGGAAAGACCTACAAGTTGATTTACTGCAAATTTTAATTCGTATAGTGCTTTGAAACCTGCTTGTGGCATCTTATCACCGCAGCTGGGTTTCTAACCAAGGTTTTTTTGGTAATGAATGGTACCTGCCCCTTTTTTCCCACACTGTGAGGACACCATTTGAGAGAAACAGTTTCACGACAAACCGCTACCCTCTTAACACTTCTGTACCTACTCACTGTAGAGTTTCTGTAAACAGGAAATTATTTCTAATTTCAACTACACAGTCTAGTTTTCAGTCAGTTTTACCAGGGTAAAATGGGGCACAGCCCAATGTGTGTAATACATGTCACACATGAATCAGTGGTGGTGAGGGGATTTATATGGTTCACAGATTTTTAAAGGTTTTTGATGAAGGATTTTGAAATCGGAAAGTTTTATGTTTTTCTCTCACTTCTTCATTATTGAGTATGAAGACCTGAAGTATTCAGATTAGAAATGAGGGAGAGGTTCTGTCAGACAGGCTCGAGGCATTGTCTGTAGAATAATGAGGTTGCCAGTATTTAGACATTATCACCTTTCCATTCTGCCAACTGTCAGTCAGACAATGCACATTCAGGACTGGACAGGCATAGGAGATTGGTAAAGAAGAAGAACCCTTTTAATTAACAGTCCTAAGCATTGTGAAAAGACAAGGGCCTGTCTTTATGAAGATCTATAATGACATAGGAGCTGAGAGCCAGTACAGACAATTTGTAGAAATCTTGTGGTCATTTAAAATGAATCAGATTTTAGGGAGTGTTCACTTACCGTTTCTCATGCCCTGTCAGCTAACTGCAGGAGTATTGGGGGATTTTTGAGGCTTCAGTTTTTACAGTTATCTTCTGTTTTGACAAGAGCCGCACCCCACCTCGTTTTCAGTATTTATAATTATACAGTACATTAAGGAGTTGTATTTATATTGGTTTAACGCTCCTGGGGCTCTTGGAGTGTCTTGAGTATTTTGCCTTTGTCAACAAACAAAAGGTCTTGCCCTTCATGTTGAGGAGTTGTAGATGTCGGTGGTCTTTTTTTCACACATCTGCTGTGATTGTGAGGTAAGTCAAATAACTCATGGTTATTTGTGGTTGTGGTTATATGTGTTTTATGGTTCCTCCTCCAGACAACCACCAGCCAAGCCATCTTCAGACTGCAGTCTGGAGTGTGCCAGCTCTTCAGAGACACCCTCACCAAAAAGGGCTTTGTGGAGATTCAAACCCCTAAAATCATATCAGGTGCAAAACTCCATCCAACACACTGATTTCAACAGAAAACTGCGACTAGTAGCACTGGGTCATTTTTAATTTGTTTGAGAAAAGGCATACTTTCAGTTTCAATGTCATCACACTGTTATATGGTGTGGCAGTTGGAGGTTTAACCACTTCAGGGCGCCCATTTTTTTTTGTCTAGACTGTAATAGAAATCAGGTGTCAAACTTGAAACTCAAAAGAAGTTCACAAAAAAGTTTCTGAACCTTAACACAGCCTTACACATTTCAGGTCAAGAAAACACACAAGAAGGTATTAGAGTTTTATTGTTTCAGACCAATCAGGATTGTAATCCATCCCACATCGATCAACTCTCACATTTCCGCCCTTCTAATTTGACAGGGGAGGCCTTCCTTAAGCTTGGTCCCAAAAGGCTTTATCCCACATAAGTGAAAGAAGAGAGACCAAAAAAAAAAGCACCTCCAGGGGAAAAAAAAAATCTTCTCACCAACATTCACAAGATTTCCCTGGCAGTGACTTCTTTCTTCAGGCTTTTTCTCAACATCTGGTGTTGGGTACATTAGGGCTGGGCAATATGGAAAAAAAAATCCTATCACAGTTATCTTTGCAGATATTGAGACTGCAATATCCAATTACAACTTCAGTTAGGATGATCGTTTTTACATTTTATCTTCACCAGAAATAAAAAGATTATTGGATCTTTTACCTAATAAACAGGATCCTTTACATCTGGAGAATATGATTTGTAGGCTGGGGACATTGTCTTTTGGTGCTGACCTTCTTTTAATTCCATTTCCATTTGCCTCATTGTAATTTTGATTATATTTCAATCGTGTTCATTCATATTCACATTCGACCTGTTCAACAAATTGTGCTAGTACTGCACCCTAATCTAAAGTCCTCAGCCCCTCATGTGCTTATCTGATTTAACAAACTGGCACAGCCAATGGCACTTGCCTGTCCTTTATTCTTAAGCCAGTAATATGAACCCAAGCTGCCACATCAAAATTCAAAATTGCCGCTATTATTTTGGCGGCACCTCTATGTCATAGCTGTGTACTTTGCAAAAACCACATCTTCCTGTCTGGCAACACCCATATGAGATGTAGTGAACAGTGTGTGCCGTGTGAACCCCCACCCTTTTTATGATGATATTCTGACGGCTCCCTCGGATTTGTATTTTTTGTGTTATACAAACATCCCACCCTTGTTCATCAAAAATGTATTATTTTAATTACTTTTTAAGAGCAATTGTTAACATTCAAAAAATTGCTGCCCTCAGAGATCTTCATTTTTAAACAAGTTAAGACTTTTTTAAATACATGATTTGTATTATCATGAGCGCAGTTGTTTAGGTTTGTGAAGATTTGTGAGGAGTCAGGTGTATTTGTGTATGAGCTCTAGCAGTTAATGGTCATTTTGTGCTGCGGGGCAGAAAAACGCCAATTCATATGTTAAAGGTGCCTTTTCTCTCTCGTAGCTGCAAGTGAAGGCGGAGCAAATGTCTTCACGGTGTCTTACTTCAAAACTAGCGCATACCTTGCCCAGTCTCCCCAGCTCTACAAGCAAATGTGTATCTGTGCTGACTTTGACAAAGTCTTCTGTGTGGGACCAGGTAAGAAGTCCTCACATCACGTCTTGTCTCTCCACATATTCTTATTCATGTATCGCAAACAGCCAACAGCATTTAGTTTATTAAACTTTAACAGACCTCCCTGTGCTGCTTTCACTTTGGTCAGAGCCGCTGAGGAGCTGTTGGTGACTCAATTGTACCTCTGAAAGAGTTTAAGATGGTGTACTGAATTGAAGAGCATTTCCAGCCCTTGTTTGGCAGACACTGTTGCCACAAAATACGACAAAACAACATGCATAAATACATTAGCCCATTCACAGAGCCACCGTTTTTAGTCAGCAACTGATGTTAAGCTGGTTAATGAATCACACTCAATATTAAAGAAACATTTGAGAAATGATGCATATGCATCCTTTTTCCCAGACTGAAGTTAGGTCTGTGTTTGCTACTGTGTACTGACTGTACACCAGAGAAATCAAAGGCCTTAAGGTCATCACTGCTTCTAAGACAGTACCGTTCTCACAGCTGTTGCCTTAGTTACAGTTGCCCTGATTTAAGCAAGTGGGAACAGCTCTCAGTGGCCTGTGATACGGCTGCGTTTAAATGTATGGTCCCACTGTCTAACAGTGGCTAAAGCAGTTCATCAGGGAGCAACCAGGTATAAACACACTTCTGTTCTTCAGCAGGTGTCTTGTTAATTTTGTTTGGGACTGTTATTTAATTATTAATTTATTTTTATTGCTTGATTTACTCAATGTATTCAGGATTCAGATTCATCTAACTGTGAAGGTTCTAAATTAAAACTGTGTGCGCATGCAGAAGCTGAGCTATGCATAACCACATTTGTAAGCCATACATATGTATGGATCGGCTCTATAAACTTTGGTCATTGTGAAATTGTGTGCGTGTACATGTGCCCCAATTGTGGGCACATATTTAATCAACCAGTTCCATGAGTGCGTGTCACCCACCTCATGCGATATATACCTATATGTAAGTAGGACAGACAACAGAGTTTAAACTCATCAACAGAGGTATCTTTATGCTCAATTATTACACACACAGCTCTGGCTGACTATATTCAGCAGCATTTTGTCAGGCAAGTACCTGCAAACTTTCATCAGCAGTGAAGTCATCCTCAGAAAGTTTAATCAGTACTGATTTAGTTTACAGGACTCAGGAAAATGTTTTGCTTTACAGTCAAGAATACAAAGGAATCAATGAGAAGATAAAAGTGGTCAAGTTGCAATCTCTTTGCAATAAGATTATTATTATGACTGCATTTTTACTAAAGTCTTAAAGTACTAGTAAAGTAGACTGAGGGATTCAGTGCACCCAGCATACAATAATACTGAATACAAGACAGATGTGTGTGTGCTTGAACCATCCATTTTATTTTTCTTTCATTGAAATATTGATGTCTAAACATGCACCATTATTTCAGTTTTCAGGGCAGAGGACTCCAACACCCATCGTCACTTGACTGAGTTTGTGGGTCTGGATATTGAACTTGCCTTCAACTACCATTACCATGAAGTGATTGACTCCATCACTGACACAATGGTCCAGATCTTCAAGGGCTTAAGAGACAAGTAAGATTAGGATTTATTTGTGGTATTTATGAAAGCTTTCTACAAGGTTCCCGTGACCCGACCCTGGATCAGTGGATGAAGATGGATGTATATAAGGTCAAAAAATAAAACACAGATATATTTGTTTAAACATAACAAATGATATAGATACATTATATCGATAATGTTCAACCTGTTTGTTTTTATCTCACATTGATGATTGCATAGCAAGCTGAAATTTTTTACATGTTGGTAAAATTGTTTGAGCTCTTGAATCCAGTTTAAGTGCTGTCACACACCTCTGTGTGCTCTGGTAGAGTCCGCTATTCCCACTCTGTGTCGGTGTGGTGAACTGCCAACAAACACAATGTAATGATGTGGCGCTATTGCCTCCTAGTGGTATGAATCAGTGCAGCACATGCGATGAGCTGTGAAAGCAGTTGATGGGGTGAAATTGTGAGAAGGTGAAGCTGAAGTGAGAACTGAGGTCTCAGTTCTCACACAGGCTGCTGAAATCTTATTTTGTGGTTTCATGTTTCTTTTATGCCACTTGTGTAATTGCTGACTGCAGCTAGTGCAAGGATGAGGTCTGCCCCCAATTGCAGTAAAGTCTTGAGTTATAGAAGTCCGCTTCTGAAAGGTTCATTTAGTGTGCTTCCATGTGTGTGTGTGTGTGTGTGTGTGTGTGTATAGTCCACAGAATTCAGCTCTATGCTGTACATGTTCAAATAGGACCCAAACGACTTCAGTAAAAAAACAAAGACAAGGCTTAAAGGTTCTCCACCTCATTTGATTTGTTCTTTTCATGTGCTGTGGATTGAGGGACTGAACACGTATTGTCGGATTTTTGTCTAGTAAGCAATTGAATTAGATAACAATTAAGGGGGATTTACCCAATGGCCTCATGTAATTGTAAAATGCCACAGCGTTTATGAAGAAAACAAGAAGAGGTTTCACAAAGGACAGACTGATACTCTCCAGTTTCATTACCACCTCAGAAAATCCCCTGTGAACTCCACAGCTGTGAAATAAGTCTGTGGAAGATGGTATGCCAGAGATAAGCTAGTAACCCCTTTTCTACAGTCAAATAAGTCCCAGTCAATAGTTTCCTGTCTTTTTATGACATTTTAAGGGAATTTTAAGGGAATTTTAAGTCATTTGAATGTTTGCCATTTGGTATTATTTTACAGACTGTTCTTTCTTGACGTAATAAGTGACTGCATATTCACTGGAATGAGTTTGCGTTAACATAAAACTTGTTCTGTTTTAGGCTCATTTTGCCCTCTTGTGTTGTTTTCAGAACAAATCAATTTACTGGTTGTTTGATGTCCGAACAACAAGACAAATGGTCCTCTGTCATCTCACATGACAGAGGACCATATTGTGGCTCAGGTCCATTAAAGCATTTTTAGTTTATTCTGCTTTGTTGTTTGTGTGTAGCTTCCAGACGGAGATCCAGACGGTGAACAAGCAGTTCCCCAGTGAGCCTTTCAAATTCCTGGAGCCCACTTTGAGGTTGGAGTACACTGAGGCTGTGGCCATGCTGCGTGAGGCCGGAGTGGAAATGGGTGATGAGGATGACCTCAGGTCAGAATAAGTCCTAGGCTCTGTGCCGCCACTTCCTCCTCAACTTGTCAGATGCCATTTAAAAAAAGAAGTTCATTTTAACTTTTGAAGTTTAAAGAGAAAAAGTGAAAAATGTAACAATAATTAATTATTAATTTAAGATTCAAGTGATTCTTGTGATTAGTACTATTCTGCTCAACTATTGGAGAGGGCAGACATATTTACTGTGTAAATAGATTAGTTGAGAATTAAATGATTGTTTAATATTCAGTCACACAAATTACTGGTTGCCACCATCCCACAGTAACAAGTAGCACTCAGACCAATCATTAATGCTTTTTTCTTTTCTGCAGTACACCCAATGAGAAGCTGCTCGGCCGTCTTGTCAAGGAAAAGGTATGTTCACTTATCATTCATTATTTAATGTCAGTGTAAAAAAATATGACTGCTGCTCAAATGCACAATGACTGTAGAAACTGTCAGCAGGTTTTACAACACTCATGCATCTTTAGTAGTAAACATTTGATGTGGTTAAACAAGCAGCTACTTTTCTATACTTTGAAAAGTATAGATTGATTAATGGATCATGTAGTATGATGGAAGATGCAGTTTATTTACTTAAAGTATTATATTTTACTTTTTTCTACTTTTGTGAAAAGACAAAACATGAATGCAATTATCAGTCCTCAGAATGTGACTTACAACTGTATCTGCACTCATTTTTCTCAGTACGATACTGATTTCTATGTGCTGGATAAGTATCCACTGGCTGTTAGACCCTTCTACACCATGCCTGATCCAAACAACCCTGTAAGTTGCTCACCTAATCATATGTGCACATATTGACTACAAATCTACAGTAACAAATGTATGTATGTATAATTGTGTAGATATTAAGTTACTCTGTGATCATCCTGTACATAAAGTTGCATTGTAGTCAGAGAGCTGCTTCAGACTAGTCAAATTCTCTGCTGGCTATAGCTCAAAGATGGATTCAACTCCCATTACCAAGTGTTGCCAATTTACAATCCTTTTGACTTGATTCTTCATATAACGGGTGATGTTTATTCTTGTTTTGTTCAGAAATACTCCAACTCCTATGATATGTTCATGAGGGGTGAGGAGATCCTGTCTGGAGCTCAGAGAATCCACAATGCTCAGCTGCTGACTGAAAGGGCCATCCATCACCAGATTGGTAAGACCAAGTGGAGAGATCACCATTTATTAGACATAAAGTGACTTGCGCACTCATTGTCTCCCTCTGTTGGTGACCAGCTACAAGTACAACACCAGAACATTTGTTGTAATAATGGTGTGGAAAAAGCTATTTCAACTTTTGTTTTTTGAAACAAATGGATCCATTTATTTTTGTTATCCAACAGATCTGGAGAAGATCAAGGCATACATTGACTCCTTCCGGTACGGAGCTCCCCCACATGGTGGTGGAGGCATTGGTATGTCCAAGAGACAGATCTTTTGTTGAACTGAAAATATCCCGTTCTATCAGAACACATTGGTTATGAATATGCTTCCTGTTAATCCCAAAAATAAGGATTTTAGAGTGACTCAATTGTTGTTCTTCCCAGGCCTAGAGAGAGTCTGCATGCTGTACCTTGGTCTCCACAATGTACGTCAGACCTCCATGTTCCCACGTGATCCTAAGCGCCTGACACCTTGAACCTTCCACCATCTGGACCGACCAAATCACTGCTGGACTAACACACAGATGCTGGTGATAGAAAAAGGAGGTAGTGGAGCTGGTGCCACCCTGTGACTATAACGTGCCACTATGATTAATCATTAAGATGACAGAATAAAGCAGCTGCAACAATAGGGTCCACTTTATTGTTTGGTGCGCATGGTTGTCGAATAACAACAAATAATAGTTTGAAAAACGATAGAGAAAGAAGAGTTGGTTAGTGATTTAAGGAATTCGCTGAAAATCCGCACACACCTAATCAATCTTTTGATCATTGAGTCAGTGTTTGAGCTCTTTTCTATGGAGATGTTAAAAACTACTTTACTACAGATCTGGGTCCTCCCACTACCAGCACAAACTTAGGACTGATGATTGTGGTCTCCCGCAGTATGTCTGTAACTTCAAGTCTTTTATAAATTAACAACAGAAACAAACTAATTAAAAACCTCTCAGACATCAACTGTGTTCTTTGTTTTTGATATTCTTTCTTCATGCTGGATCACACTGTGGAGTACTTATTACATCAACAAGGATTAAGTTTGATTGAAGTAATAATCTACAAACTACTACATCATTTAAATGTGTATGTTTAACATGGATGGTCTACGTAAGTACCACTCACTAAAACATAAAAGGCAATGTTAAATTACAGCTTCAGTATCTCTCCTCAGTCATACTTGGATCACAGATTCATACAGTGCGGGAATAAATCAAAGTGCTCAAGTGTTATTGACTTAAAAATATGTACAGTATAATTCAATTGACAATGAAGAAATTGAACATTTACAGTTAGTGATGATTGGTTCTACACTCACGTTCATGTTTCATTGTGTTTAAAGACAACATACTGCAAACCTGAGGACAAGATCTTTTCTGACCATGATCTTATTCAGTTGCAGCTCCACTGATTTGAAGGATGAAGAGAAAGATGTGAACAATGTCAACATAGAGGGAGAGGGCGCCATAGATGTATTCTTCTGGGCTGATGGCCAGCTCTCGGTTTCCAATGAGAAGCTGAGTGTTGTACACTAAAAACTAAATCAGAAAGGGAGTTCATCCATCAAAAAACAACATTTATTAAGATGTTTTAGTAGAGTTTAGCAGTCTTAATCTAAATTTGCTTTGAAAATCATGGATTATTTTTAATATCCACAGTATGAAGTATGAAGTCTTTCCCTTTGACCCACGCCCCTGTGGCCTTTTTAAAAATAATTCCCTCTTTAGCATCTCTTATAGGCCAGCAAGACAAACACAGTGCTGAGTAGTCTCAGGAGTAGTATGCACTGTTATTCAGCAATAACTGTACATTTCCAGGCTCACAGCTTGTCTTTAAATTCATGTGAGTGCAGACTCACCAGTGTGTACACAATGGCTCCAATCGCAGCATAGAGCATATGCAGCCAAGGGACCTGTTGAGTGACATAAGAAAGGCATTTGAATGTAAAATCGGTCTGACAGATGCACCCCACAGAGCTGATACTCTTCACGCTGAGAAACATGAGAAGATAGAATAAATTGGCAGAATTGACCAAAGACTCCTCACATATTGGAAGGAAAGTACGATGGCTGTAATGATCCCAATGATCATGAGCAAAACAGCAGCAATGCAGAGAAATCCCCCACAGGAGGTGAAGTCCACCTGTGTTGAGAAAGAAGTCACTATTAGGATGAAAGTGAATTTAATGACGAGTGCAGGCAAAGATAATTTCAAAGAGGACCAGAATAAAGAAATACTAAACAGGGGTGGATGCTGTCATGTGCCAGCCAAAAATGTAACCTATTCATCTTGAGTTGCATCAGATGGAGAAGTTGGATTCACATCTCATCCCAAAATGTTATAAATATTTAAAGGAACTCAGTGCCCCATTGTAATGCGAGACAAAGGCGTTCTTTTACATTGACAACAAAGACATTCTCTGACAAGCCACGGGCTACTGAGCTACAGAGTGACACAGTTTACATCTCCGTCTACCTTCGTTTGGAAGCAGAAGATTGTGACAGCTATACAAACTACTGCTGTTATTCCCATGGCGAGAAACACTGCTTTTGTTTCATAATAGCTGTAAAAGACAGACATGATTAAAACAAAACCAATAAACATATAATAATAAAACTTTTGTGTGTATTCTATCAGTGTATTGCGCACAGCTTGAGTGGATGCCAAAAAACCTACCTTGAAATTGTGCCAGACATGTAAGACAAGGCGAGAGTCTGCAAGACACAACATGAAAACAATGTGACATGGAGGAAAGATCGTGTTCTAGCCTTTTTCAGCTTTTTCTACTGCTCTCCTTTGTTTTGTTTCATTTCATTATTCCAGCCTTCAACTCAAACACTATCAAAGCTCTTACATCACCTGCTCACTATTGCCATATTATATGTTATATGTGCTAAATAACAACCATTATTTTATCTTGACTCATAATCTAGCAGATAATACTTACAAATATTCCCAGCAGCACAAGATTCCATGGGAAACGTCTCCTAAACAAAACATATTTTGGATATTTTTTTTAAATCCACACATACAGAATTGTTGCTGGCAAAGAATCATTGAATAAGATGTAACAATATAATTGTATAACTATTGTCTACATACAGCCATACCTCGGCTCTTTGCAGCAGATGAGAATGCAGTAAACCAAAAAATAAACCACACTATGGAGAGATAAAACATAGGATTGTTGCAGTGTGTAGCATCGTGTCACGAGAATAACAGTACAGAAAATATTCTCAATTCTGAGGAAATGTTTTAGTTGCATTTTAAGTACTTATTTGTTTACTTCCTTGAGTGTAACTCACAAAGATGCCCAGTAGATGCCAGGGTATCTGATGACAAACAGCCTCACTGAGTCACTGTGAAAACATAGATATGAAGGATCACTCAGCCACAGACTGTTTCTATTTCTCCAATAGATACATTAAGCAGTGAGAATAGGGTGAATAGGCACTTACACAAATGTAAAGACAGCAACAACTGAAAAGGTGACGGCAAGCTGTGCTGACAAAATTAAATAAACCTGCCCATAAACACAAAACCAAGACGTTCTGTTGAGCACACAAGAAAACATATCAGTGGATGTCTTCAAGAAGACAGCATGGTCTGCGTTTGGAGCGTGGGGAGTGATGGAAATCCTTACCTTTCTAATGAAGGCATGCCGAATAGATGTACTTTCCCACTGGGAGCTCAGAAGATCCTCCATATCGCCTGCAGAATGGGGAATAGCAAAGTTGTAATTTGTATTTATTTGCTTTTGGAGGTAATGCTAATGTTCAACACGACGTGATGAAGTAAAATCCTGTGTCATTTCCCCAGAACCTGAGTTGGATGGAGGCACTCCGGCCGACAGAGTGGGTATTGTGATGGGCATCGCAGATGGAGAGAAGCCAGGGGCTGACCACATGCCAGTCTGCGGATAGACGCCTTCATGGCCCCAGTAGCCAGGTGGGCCGGGGCACATGCCTGGACTGGGACTGTAAGATGGAGGCGGTGGAAGAGAGGATCCATGTTGTGGTTGGTAGGGGTAATTTCCATTCTTTGGATGGTGGACTGCATCCTCATAAGGTGGAGGACTATCCATTTTAGATGTCATTATTTTTGCCAGATCACCTAGAGGACAGAATAAGGCGAGATCAGCTACATTAGACACATACTGTACGCTGTATTGGTGACAAGACACATTCACAAAGTGAATACATGACATAAAAAAGGTAAAGATAACCCATAACTTACCAAACTAGTCATGTCTGGGCAGTAAGTCATAAACGTGAATCACTTTTCATCGGCATAATGTTAAAGCAAAGTGTGGTTATTTTATTATTGAGAATAACTGTTGCAGACTTGAAACCATTTTGTACCATCCCAGGATTTTATTATCTGCTGGGAAGAAGCTGTGTCTGTGGAACCGTATCAAATATATACACCACAGAAAGCAACCCTGTAATGCTAGAAAGTTCAAGGAAAACAAAAAGAGATTAAATGCTCATTGTGGTCTAATATGTAAGGTGTTCAAGAGAAAGAAAAAGACAGAAAGGTTAATTTATTTACCTGATGTTTTGTTTTGGTTTTTTTTGCGAAGATGTGATCACTGTGCCTTTCAGTCCTTTCTCTCCTAAGAGGCTTGCAGACATGCACCACGGGGAGTTGTCATCCTAGTAATAGGATATGCTCACTGAAACTCACACTGTTACTGCTGTGTCTCTGAAAGTGGAGACTGGCTGCTCAGCCTCGTGTTCAGAATGATAACAACACTATATCAGAAACTTAGACCTTTGTAGGCATCCCAGTCCACTGACTGTCTACCATCTTAAAGATGCTGCCACTTAAATGTATTGCCTTTTAGTCTACCGCGTTGTCTCATTTGGAGTTATAGCCTTATCAGCTGTACATAGTTCAATCACTTAGAAGTTGATCAGTAGCTGAGTCGGTTTCATATTGACACTGCTTACAATAAATGAATGAATGTGGAATCTCTACTTGTCTCAAAGGTGAAATAGTAAATGCTGAGCTAACTATTTAAATGTGTATTGCCTTGTCCCTTTACCTTGTTATTTTTAATGGAGATAATACATTATTCTGGGCTAATATAAAATTATTGAGTGATTAATGTGGGCATGGATGCATTTATAGAGAAGGCCTCACAGGATTTCTCTCTCTGTCTCTCTCTGGAAGAGATGCAACATGATTTTGATTCTTTTTTTTCTCGACGGACGATTATTGATCAATTGTTGAACAGGATGTCACGCAGATACGAATAATAATAATATTTTTTACAAATTAAAAAACAAGACTTTTTAAGAAGTGTTTCTAGCTTCCGGGGTGGTGTCTGTTGACGTCATGACGCTCCGCCGAGCAGCATGGCGCCTCCAGGCTGGATGGTAACGCTAACTGTCGCCGCATCCCTCTTCTGTTTCTTGTGTTTATGTGTCCGCTACAGACGCTCGGGACAAGTGTTCGGGAGGAAATTGTTGAGCAAAATAATGGCCCGGACGGAGAAGCCGTTGTTCCGAATAGCGTGAGTACAACACGACCTTCAAAATAGCAAAATTGCATCGAAGTGTCGTCGAAGTGACTTCTGCTAGCGTAGCTTAGCGACAAATAGCCGTTCTGGTCCAAGCTGGACCCTGATGTGTCCCGGTTTAAGGTCGGTCGTCCTACTTATGAGTCACAAACTGCGGTCTCTGATATGAGACGTTCACTATTGGTCACAGCTTGTTTTCGCATGCTGTCCAGCCTGGTGGAGTTTACCTTTTCTTTTTCTAATTGAGTCTTCTAACTAATGCCTGGAGTGCAGTGGAGTGGGTGTGACTCTTCCATTTTCAGCCGCCGCTGTGTCAACCAATTTGGTTCCCCCCAAGTTCCTGTTCCCCTTTACGCTGATTTACTGCTGAGTCGGGCGTAGTTGCTAAGTTACCGTGCGTACTTAAAGAAGAAACACAGCTGGGTGTACGGAAAGCGAAATGGAACAAGCCAATGTGTAGGTTACTGGTATGTTATTTATTATATAAAGAAATAAATTGAGAATGCATTTGTTCGGCCATTCTTTGTCAATCTTTGTGTAAATGGATGCCAGCTAGCATAGCTGTGCGAGAGTAGCCTACGTTAAGTAAACCTCACTGCCGGATCACTTACACTAGTTAGTCGCTTCGATATGGACTGCTAGCTAACTGGTTAGCTAACTGGTTAGCTAACTGGTTAGCATGCTCGCCTGACGAACTGATGACATTATTTTTGACGTATAACGTTACTATTGCTTCCCGTTCATTTGAAAACGGGCAGAGCGCCTGCGAATGACACATTTCTGCTCCTCGGAAACACCCACCGGATAGTGTCCGTATGTTTCATAATTCACGAACTCGTTGAACACAAGTTTACCATTTTAAGAACATACACTCACATGACAAACGCTCATCTTGGCCTCCCGAATGTATCAAATTTGCGCCCTTTGGGAAATTGGGTTGGGAATTAGTTTATGTCCTGGGTTAGTTCCAAGTAAGGGCAAGATTTATATGGAAGCCAATGATCCATTCACTGAACACTTAAAATATTTTTTCCCTGAAAGCCTACACATTATCTGTTATCTCTTGCACGACATGCCCATAAAATAGGCTATAGGTCTAACGTCCATTAGCCTAGCTTGTATTAAAGCCCGACACAAACGTTAAAACGTTAGCATTAGAACTGGCCAGTTAGCTTACGTTACTGTATAGAAAATTTCTCAACCCTTTATTTTCTTATTCTTCTTTCTTTTCCTTTCTGATCACTGGACTGATGCTGACTGGACATTTTCCTACCGAACTTCAGACAACAGGCTAGCATAGCAACAGTAACCAAGGGGGCGGGGCTTAGCGAAGGATCGGTGGCCAAACTATTTGTTGTGGGGGGGTTACAATTAGGAAGAAAACAAGTTAATATACTATATTACATGATCTTTCACTAAAATAGTTAATATAGTATAGATTTGTTCGCTTTACTGGTCTAGTCTGTGGATGTCCTGTCTCCGGTCCGGTCTCGGTCCGTTCCTGGAGGGGTGCCGTCACCCGTCTGGTCTGGTTCGGCCTAGGTCCTGGGGGGGGCGCCGTATCTGCATTAGCCCAGTCCATTACTCGCAACCAACTAACTCGTAGACACGTTCAGGTGCCCACACCGGGAATGGACCTGTACATACATACATACATACATACATACACATTACATACATTAATATTCAGCATTACATACATACACATTAATATTCAGCATTACATACATTACATACATGTCACATGTTACATCATGTATATATATTAACATTGTCATCACTAACCCCGGGGTTACATTACACATTACATTTACATCTACATCACCATCCCTAGCCGGGAATCGAACCCCTCCCACCTAGGTGCGGGGCGGCAGCGTTACCGCTGCGCCACAGCGCTGCTCGAGTTGCAGCAAACATTTGCGCTACTTCTCCATTTCACATTTACGTCACCTGACCTAACCTTGATGACGTGTCAACCAGAGTGGGCTGCGATTGGCTCCAGCATCCCACGTGACCTCTTCTTCCAAACTCCGAGTCCACGCCTGTTGACTTGTTTTTAATTTTTATGAGTAAATAAATACCATGCCTTGTTGCTGAATTTTTCTTGTGTATATGCTACAGTGTAACTGGTAACTGTGAGTGTATGTTCTAAGCAATAGTAACGTTATACGTCAAAAATAAATCAGTTCGTCAGCCGAGCTTGCTAACCAGTTAGCTAGCAGTCCATATCAAAGCGACTAACTAGTGTAAGTGATCCGGCAGTGAGGTTTACTTAAGGTAGGCTACTCTCGCACAGCTATGCTAGCTGGCATCCATTTACATAAAGATTGACAAAGAATGGCCGAACAAATGCATTCTCAATTTATTTCTTTATATAATAAATAACATACCAGTAACCTACACATTGGCTTGGTGGGTTTAGCGTTCAGATAGTTGACCGACCTCTTGATCTGCTCCCCAGGTACACACTGTACACCAGGACCAGACTCGGCTACATGTACTACAAGAGGCAAATGAGGAAGGCCAGGGAGCATTACCCTGCTGGACACTCCACAGTCCACCCAGTGGAGTTTAATGGCACGTGAAACAGATTTCACTATTGAGTCGCTCAGCAAAACAGGACAAGTCCTGTTGTCTGTGTAAAATATACCTTTACATACTATCATATAATATACAAACTTGAGACCTTCCATTACAATCAATGCTCTACTATAGGATCTGTGATAAACAGCACATCTTGACACTTGTATCCATTATACATGAATTATTTTTAATACCACACATTTACTTGTGCCACTTATGTACTCCATATATTATTTGTGATTTATTCTTTTTGTCTGCCCACAGATATAAAGATAATTCCCATCTCGGTGCTGTCTGATAACTACAGCTATCTCATAATTGACACTGCTTCCAGCATTGCAGTTGTTGTAGATCCTGCTGACCCTCAGACTGTTCAGGTGAATGACATTGTTGTCAGTTGCATGCAAAGTCTGTTATTTTGAGCCCTTTCTTGGTTGCAATCAGTAGGATTGGCTCTAATATGCAGAAACATTGGCATGTGCAATCATCCCTTATGTTAAAAAAGAAAATTAATTCTGATACGTTAAATATTTTCCACAGCTTACTGAAAAACCATTCAGCTTTAAAATAGCGGCTTTGCGTCTGTTAATGCGAGTTTACAACACCCCTGAAATACTGACAAGGTCTCAGTTAATGTTATCTAAAGGTGACTAAGTAAAAACAGAAATCATTATCAGGATAATATGGAGCAATATAGGATGATCCCAGCGACGCTGGTAAGATTACTGTTGACTTGTTGAAAATTACTTATTTATTGTTATTATTATTATAAATATTTATACTTACTTATTACTGATTTTGGTATCAAAGAACATAACTGTGCGCATGCTTGTTATAGAGCCTTTACTCTTGAACACAAACCACTGAAAGTAAGGCCTGTAAACTGGCTCAGGAATTATAGTGCCTTTTTTTTTTTTCTTCTTTTCCTTTGTTATTGTCAGTTCACTCCTGATTTTCCAGCATCACTTTCAGGGAATGCACATTTTGTTGCCTGACAACCATTTGTCTTTTAATGCAGCTACAGCTATTGATTGTCAAAAGTCAATGTTATTTTTTGAAAGTGCATGGCATAGTGTATCAGCAAGCTGTTTTGTAGCACGCTTAATGTACATTTGAATAAAAGTGTTGAAAGCATTAAACACAAAAAAACATTTTCAGGCTGTCCTTGAGGAAGAGGGAGTGATATTAGAAGCCATACTCTGTACACACAAGCATTGGTGAGTTTTAAAGGTTTTTAAGAGAGTATTATTTTAATGCATGGTTTGGTTTATTTATAAAAACATTACAGAGTGGGGCTCGATATACCAAGTGTTACACATTGCTGAAACTGTAGTGTGTGTGAATATGGGTAAATTTTTTAATACAGCAATGTTCAAATTTCTAACTATATAAAGCCTCTTCAAAAAGAAAAACGGGACTTTTTTGAAAAAAATTTAAAATAAAATCTGTCGGACTGTGTCTTATGTTTCAAAAGTCCTGCTTTTTGTGCTATAACAGGGATCACAGTGGGGGAAATAAATGGCTGAAAAGGCTCCACAGTTCGTGCCGTGTGTATGGAAATGCAGCCGATAACATTCCTGGCCTCACTCAGTAAGTTATGGTCTGCAAAATGTAGCTCAGTGCTTCTTAAAGAATAAGCCTTATTGTACTGCTGTCTCCTCACTGTCAGAGCTTGTAGCAGCTGACTTCACAGTCAATTATCATGGTATGATAAATTGCTCTGATATGCCTATGCCGTTATGGTCTAAGAATTGGGTCATCTGAACAAGATGGTATTTTAAAAAACTATTGTTTAAAATGTTCTTTTTTTTAAATATTTTGAAATTACATTTTAATTACTTGATATTTTTGGTTCAGAATAAATCAATTAGCTGTAAATTTTGCAGTTTATTCCCCACTAACAAAATCATTGCTTTCCCTTAAGTAACAGATGAAATCAAAACCCTTCGTAGAGACTCTTAGAGAATATGCCTAGTTTTGATATTATCCCCTGATGTGACCCACATTCTACAGAGACAAAGAAACCATCGTATTAACCTGAATAACTTGTTTAAGGGGGTGTTGTTTTCAGTGTTACTGTAAAATCAGCCAGAAGAAGTACACAGAAATTAAGTTGGTGGCATTCTGCTGACATCAGTGCTGTGTATTTTTTCTCTGTTCCCAGTCCTCTCTCGCACAAGGACTGGGTAAAAGTTGGCCGTATGCACTTTAAGGCCCTTTTTACTCCTGGACACACAGTGGGCCACATGATTTACCTCCTGGATGGCCAAGTGGTAGATGCACCCTCCAGCCTTTTCTCTGGTGACCTGGTTTTCCTTTCAGGATGTGGTGAGTTACACATTGTAGAAACGATCATATGAAGCGGTTTTACTGTGTCTACAGCAGCATGCATCATCAGGTCAAAAGGAAAACTGGTTGGCTGACAGCAGAAAGATTTATCTGTGTTATTCGGTTTGTTGATGAGCATTCTATCTGTGCTTTTATCTGGTTGTTAAGTTTATGCTGTCTCGATTTTCCAGGCAATGAATTTTAAATTTGTCTCTGGCTCATTTGCCTACTGTTTATGTTGTAGTGTTATGTCACCCATGCACACTAGCCATCTTGCCGTGGCACACATACTCAAGTTCTTGATGTAAATAGCAAATGCAAAGTCTTGATCTTTTATCCACGGAAAAATGTAATTAGTTTTAACAGTAGTAATCATATCTTAAAAGGGGGTTACAATTTGATCTCTTTTGTGGTCCTTTTCACACAAATAGCCATATGTTAGACAAGTCTGTCGTTTGTTTTATGATAATTCATTGTAATTTCTTAGAAGAAGAGTTAATTTCATGGTTAAGTCTACTTCTGTTTGTTGATATGTCCTGCCATATTTGTTGTGTTGCTTGTGGAGTATGCTACATGCACAAACCTCTTCTTGTTTTTAGGGAGGATGTTTGAAGGCAGTGCAACAACAATGCTGTCATCTCTGGACACAGTCAGCTCCTTAAGTGATAATACACTGTTGTGGCCAGGTAGGAAATTTTTTCCTCCTTTTCAGGGGTGTTTTGGATGTGCAGTGGTTTGATCTCTGCTCATATATATAATTTTGCTTTATAGAGAGTTGTGAGGTGGTCACCTACTAAAAATTGTGTGCCAACTCCAGCTATTTACAAACTCTAGACATTTCTCTGAAGCTGGCATTTCACTCTTACATAATCAGCAATTTGCAGCAAAACGTATGCTACCAAAACCACTGATGAAGAACAAAGTCACAACTTTCCTCAAGGATTTCCCCAAACGAGCATCTGTTGTTGTTCCCTACAGCTGGATGACAGTTAGCACGATCCAGATGCTTTGCCCTATTGTTTCTTCTCTGCCCAAGGACAATTTCTTAGAGTTTTGTGAATTGACATTAGATTTTAAACAATAATTCATATTACTGACAAGATGGAGCAAGTTTGTTGGGTCTGAGTGGAAAGTCAGCGGGTCAGTGTCCAAGACAGGATGGGGAGTTAATTTGAGGTCTATTCAGGTGCCAAGTTATGACCATTCTTAATTCCAATCTGTTTGTGTATTTACTGCTAAAACATTTAAAATTGCCTCATTTTACACAGCTTCCTAAGACCTGTAATAATGATCATATTTGTTTTATTATAAATGACTTTCAGGTATCAGAAAATAAACCGAACAACATGAAAATACATGTCTAAATTTGTCAGAGACATAAGGAACATTTTTCTCATTCAACTAAAATATGCACATGGGATAGAAAGGCAACTTATTCTTTTGTTTTTAATCAAAAATGATATTACTGTGAATGTAAGGAATCTAAAATATGCAGCTTCAAATTTATTAGTTAAGAATTTTATTTTTGCAATGTCCGCAGGATTCTCTAATTTATAGAAAATGTTGACTGCGAAAATGGTTATGTACCAGTTGATGGCGCAGTTCGCGTGTACCTCACATATGTGCATATGATCAGAATCAACGGTCTACATTTAATTCTGGTATTAAAGTAGTAATACACTAATTTACACAAAAGGATTACATGGGGACTTCTATTGAGTGTAAGCTTTTAAGTTTGGAAATGTGCATGTTTTTTTTTTTTGTTTTTTTTTTTTTTGTTTTTTTTTTTTTTTTGGTGGATGTCCCCTAGGTCATGAGTATGCTGAAGACAACCTGCTGTTTGCTGCTGAGGTTGAACCACGCAATGCTGCCAGAGAAAACAAATATCAATGGGTGCTGCAGCAGCGAGGCCAGAAGCTCTGCACGGTGAGAATGATATATTGCCATTGTTATGCCTCTCAAGCACACAGTCCAGGAAAAGGATTCATGTTGTCTAGCACCTGGGAAGAAGGGCTTATCTGTGTACAGTCTTCAGTGCCTGAAAGGGTGCTCACTCTTTTTCTCACTTCCTCCTCTTACAGACTCATACTGGAGTCACATCTACAATAGCTCAGCAGCAGAGCAAAGTTTCACTTTTGAGTAAAGTAAAGAATTAGATTTTTTTCATTATTATTATTATTATTATTATTATTATTATTATTAATATTCAACTACCATCAATACAGAATGTTTGCACCTCACAAAATTTCACCAACTCCCTAATCCAGCACATATCTTTCATTGTTTCTGCTGCATCATGTGCATGATTAGAACATGAATTATGTTTAGTGTTATTCCTTAGAAATAGTTTCTGAAGAATTTTGATTGTTTCTTTTTTTTTTGTTTCTTTGTTTCTTTTTTTTTTTCACGATAATTACGATTGATTTGTAATTCATAAATTTAGTTGATCCATGTCCAGATTAGCAAGCACTGTATACTGTAACAGAATATACTCTGTTAATTGCCTGAAAGGTAACCGTTGATTAAATGTGTTGCAGCAGCTGAATTGGCAGCAAAGCTGTGGTGGGTTAACTTGGCAGAAATCGTTTGGTGCCCATAATGATGCTTTGCAAGTGAATGAATGGCATTTGAATCATTCGGGCCACTAGAGGGATTGTGAAAGAGCTGCATTTTGACATGCACTTCATTTTCAGAGTCCCTCCAGTATTGGAGAAGAGAAGCAGTACAATCCTTTTCTGCGCAGCCACTCTGCTGAGCTCCATCTGGCCCTCGGTCTCCAGCAGTTCCAGGATGAAGACTGGACCCAGTTCAGGGCTCGGGTGCTTGAGGAACTGCGAAAACGCAAAGACCTCTACAACAGGAGATAGTACTGGTGAGAAGTTTGCTTTAAAAAAAAAATAAATAAAAAAAATGGGAACAAAGAATTGAACCCACATATACTGGACAGTGGTACAAAAATGAATTTGCTGCTGAGCTCTGAGCTGAGGCTAATGCCATAGTTTTTTATGTTTAAAGGGGCATTAAGTAATTTTTGGCCGTTAACAACCTGTTCCAGTGACCACGAGGAGCAATTTCATAATCCTAGTTCCCCCTTTATATGATCCTCATTATCGTACTGTTTTGATTAACAGCGTTGTAGATTTAGCAGATTTATCGATTCTTTTAGATCAGGCTACTGAAGATTTCTTCACATCTCCATGGAATATGTGACTTGGACTTGACTATTTTGATTGTGACTGTTGATTGACTGTTCTTGAGTTGAGATACTAACAGTTTTAACAATAATTGTACCTTTTTTATTTGAATTAATTGCACAAATACCCTATGCTGTCGGTACCGAATATACACTTGCCTTTTATGTTAAGTTATGTTATGTTTTTGATGTATCCAAACGTTAATTGCGTTTTGAGTTTAAAATGTGATTGTAGCATTAGTTCTTACTTGTGCATGTTTTTACCCAGATGCTTTATTTAATAATTCAGTCATGAAGCTATTGGATTTTTTCTGCTAGTGGTCCAAAGGGGGAAACACTGGTTTTCTCATAAAAACATATGTCCCTCTCAGAAAATCGTTTTTTGAGAGGTTAATCTTTTGCATTTAAAACTGTATTTTTAAATTGCATTGGTGGCACTACATGAACAGGAATATAACTGAAAGTAAACAGATACTGTACCCATACTGTACCCGTACCGCAAAGTGCGGGCGCCAACCTGTGGTGTCCCCCATTGGTTTGTAGACTGCTGTTTCAAAGCCCCAAGTTTTACATTGAGCATCTTGGATTTTTGAAACCAGAAAAAAACATATCTGGAGGAGCAGTAAGCGTTCAATCTGAATTCCTCTTTAATCCTTTCATCTTGATGGTTGAAGTGTTGGGGTTTGTCAATCTCACGATATGTACTCCTTAATGCTTACCCTTATTTATGGTCTATTTCCCTCTCAAATGGACCATAATCTCAAAAATGAACATTACATAGTGTTGAATACTTGAGTATATATACTTATTTACTGTTTGATTTAGACTTCAACACAATCTTAACTTCTTTTGGCTGAAAGTGAAGTCAGCTCCTGGTAGTCATTAGGCACAATGTGGGCTGAAGGCAGTTCAGCATTTCTTTTATTTTGTTAATAAATAATAATAAATGAAACATGACTAAATTGCAGTTGAGAAGATTTTATATGAAGTTAAATTATTTCCAAAAGCTAACCAAATCAAGCAATCTGTAAACATTTTATTATGCTGTGCCATAAATTTAAAATGTATAATATTTGGATTGTCTTGGATTTTTTACTTTCTTTTTAATATGAGAGTACAATTTGAAATTTACTGACAGTAAAATGAAGGCTTTTTTTGTTTTTTAATCAATCCCTGTGAAAGATAATCCATATTTTTAAAAACCGGAAGGGGTTTGTTACACTGTAAGAATACAGAAGAGGAAAATATTTTTATTTAAAAATAATGATCTGATTTTTTTTGTTTGTTTGTTTTGTTTTTGTTTTCTGTATGGCTTTTTATGAAGGAAATACAATGCTGCCTCTGTTATGGTACAGATGTGTCGGAATCTAAAGGAATAAACCTTGAAACTTTTGAGTAGATATGAAAGCGGAACAGATTCCTTTGCTGCTCCTGAAAAAGAGCATGTACCAAAGCACCTTGTCCCCTGGTGATTGTTTACTAAAATGCTATGCTGTTTGTTTGATGCAGATTTGCACCATATTTGCATATGTTTGAGTTATGAACACCACAACACTGTTTTTCTTGAGGTTATGTTTTAATGAGTAAATATGAAAGTAAACTTCTCTATTAAAGCTGTGTATGTTATTCGTCTTCCTTATGAATGTTAAAGACTGACAGCTGAGTTATTTTTTGCACTGCTATAACTTACATCAGCTCAAATAGGATAACCTACTTAAACATGTTTAAAAGATCCTTTATGTCAGAAAAAGTGAGCTGCATTTGCTGCTGATCTAACAGGCTAGTACAACAGAGCAACAAACTAGGATTTCAAGGTGGTCCACAGTCCACCTCAGGTTCAAGATGTAGTATTTTGTCAAAAGCAGGGAGCACTGCGAGAGTAGAATCAGTGGTTTAGTAAGCCTCCTGTGAGAATAAGGATAAAGAAAGTACCATTTCATGGTAACTACCAGTCAGGAGCAGCCTTTCTCCTCCAAGTCCCGACCCAAACAATCCATTCTAAAGCCCAAACCACAGCCAGAAGCCGCTGTATGTGACCAAAGTTTAATTAGAAAATGTATTTTAAATGAATAAAGCACTCTGTGGTGCAAGTCATTTTCTTCTGCTTGTCTTTTTACTTTGACAATTTCAGTGAAATTGCAGCTGTGTCAACAGTTGTAGGATCATCTGAGCTGACCAAATGTGTGAGATTGAGATGAATCTTTTTAAAGCTCTGCACAGAATGGATAAAGATGGAAAAATGGTTGAATCTGTTTCAAATCCCTGGTATATAGCCATCGTGCTGGAGGAAGCCAAAGTAAAGAGGGGGCCATTGTGGCCTGACTAACAGAGGCCTAAAGGCATTGAGTCTATCTCTATTTTATATCCTTCATCGTTCCTGATGTCCTCCACACTGACCGCGGTCAGCCCCCTCCACCTTTAAAGGCTCGAGTTGTCAGTATGTCACATTTATGTGAGCAGCTGTGAGGGGGGGAAATGAAACAGGAGATACATGGTGGCATCGGGACTCCTGAAAAGACAACATCTCCTGCGGCCATGGCTCTCACTCCACTTCCGGGTCGTCGCTCCGCTCCGAGTTTTCCTGGCGATTGCCCTGACGTCACAACGAGGAAGTGGAAGCAGAACTACTGAGGGAACAGCTGTAGGTAGCTATCAGACGGTGCTGTCAGAAACATCTACATCTCAAACAACATGCTGAAGGCGGTCATCCTCATCGGAGGCCCGCAGAAAGGTGAGCGGAAGATGTATTCGTGTTTTTCTCTGTCAGCTGTGGGCGGTTGAAGGAAGCTAGGCTGCTAATGCTAACAAGCCCAGTTCGGACGCGCTGAACTTGTTTATGTGACTGACGTGGCATAATGACAGGACACCTGATAAAGCCAGGCCAGTCAGGCCTAAACACGCCGGTCAGAGCGAGTGAACACTTGGGGTTATGCATATTATTGGAACAATGGCAGTTTATAGTGCCCCATTCATTGAACTGTTTAACGTGTCGGCAAATGTAATCCTATTAAACTATTAAACACCGTAAGACTACGGGTCGAGACTGAACCATTTCTTAAACTCAGTCGTCGACTTGAGTTTATCACCTAACAAACACAAAGTGATCTATTCTGTAATTTACCTCAGCGATGAGTTCATTGATCACCTGTGCAAGAACATCATGTTTTGTATTGTTTTATCCAACCAGTAGTCACATGTAATATGTAATTGGATCAATTAGATGAATTTCACTAACATTTCAGCTATTTTTTGGTACATTTTCATACATTACTGTAATGATTAGTGGCTTATCAAAAAATATCTTTCTGTTAACCCATTAATGAATCAACTTACTGTCACTGCCTTATAATGTCATATGTTGATTTGCAGGCACAAGGTTCAGGCCGCTGTCATTTGAAGTCCCCAAGCCGTTGTTCCCAGTAGCTGGTGTGCCCATGCTGCAGCACCACATCGAAGCATGTGCCAAGGTGAATGTCATGCAGCCCATCTTCTATTGTAGTCGCCAACAGTTGTGGCCTGGCTCGTGTCAGTCCTTATGACACAGATTGGCATTTCATGAAGACTGTAACATAATTCATCTAACAACCATCTTTTGCATTACAGGTACCAAATATGAAAGAGATTTTGCTCATTGGCTTTTATCAGCCAAATGAAGAATTAACCAGATTCCTGGTTAATGCACAGCAGGAGTTCAAAATTTCAGTCAGGTAAATAAAACAACAAAACTGTAAAACAAAGTAGGAAAGCCCCTAGCCCCTGACTGAACAGGTACACATAAATGTAGTGATGTTCATTTTCTTTTAAACACAAAACATAAAATTAGTGTTTTGTGAACAAGTAATACATGCTTTTTTTTTTTTTTTTTTTTTTTTTGTTAGGGTGCACCACCAATGCTTATTGAATGCTTGCTGTTCTTCTTGACCATTCAATGCAGGTATTTGCAAGAGTATGCAGCCCTGGGTACTGGAGGGGGCATCTATCATTTCAGAGATCAGATCGTCTCTGGCAACCCAGAGGCTTTCTTTGTTCTGAATGCGGATGTCTCTTCTGCGTTTCCTCTGACAGAGATGCTCAGCTTCCAGAAAGAACACGGAGAACCGAACAGCTTTGTCATCCTTGGGACAACGGTGAGATTTTGTTATTGGCAGTTTATAATATTGATAAACAAACTTGTGAAATATAGTGAGAGTATAACCCCCAAAAGTGTTTATTTTGTTTGGTTTCATCATTTGGGTTATATTTAAATGTGACAAGTCAGTTCATCCGTATAAAAACAGAATTCTACATGTGCTAAACCATACGATGACTCTTCTCTTATCAGGCAAACAGGACACAGTCCATGAATTATGGCTGTATCGTTGAGAACAAGGAAACAAACGAGGTAGCATTTGACATTTCCTACTTCATTCCTCTAGTTAGTCAGGATTATCTGTCCTTGAATAGTAACTATTCCTCGTTTTATGCAGGTCCTGCATTATGTGGAAAAACCAAGCACATTTGTGAGTGACATCATCAACTGCGGCATTTACCTCTTTAACCCAGACATCTTCCAGCACATCGGCACAGTCTTCCAGAAGAATCAGCAGGACATGCTGTTGTGAGTTGAGGCGCTTCCTCTCGAGGAGCTATTTGCGGGAATGCATGTGAATACCATTTACTCCATTCCTTTGGTTCTCTTCACTTGTCTTTTTTCCCCTTTTCTTTTACCCCTGCCATGATTTCTGTTTCCTCACACACTCATCAGGTATCCATATGATGGGTAAGTTGGTACATTTAGGATGCACGGTGTGTTCATAGAGCACTTGCTGTATGGTGTGAGCTGTAGGAACAGGCTGAGACTGCATAGGATGCTTTGCATTGTGTTGCCTGTGCACTTGGTGCACCACCTACTTCAGTAGAGGCTAAATATTTTTGAAATTTACTTGCCCTTTTTTTGTCTGTCTGTTTGTTTGGTGGTAGTTTTTGTTTTTGTTTTTTTGTTGTTGTTTTTTTTTTTTTTTAGCAAATACCATTATTGTCTTTGGGCAGATTTTACCCTTTAAATAGACATTGTTGAAATATTTTTGCCTGTCAGAGTTTGAAGGTTTGGCCTGTGAGAGAACACTTATGAGAGTTAGGTGAGACTGATACCACTCTCATGTCTGTTCAGTAAATGCATCTGTACAAAATCATTTTGAAATAATATGATAGTAATTAGCATAATAAATGCACTTTAATGGTGGATTGATTATATGATGGAATATTCCTTTGCTGTGTTGCAACTGCTGAGAACTAAGCGAAAGTCTGCTACTGATTATGGTTTTAACATTGAACTGAATTTCATTTTTGTACAATTTAAACCAAGAGCGATTCAACAGGTCGATTGCTGAACAGCAAAAATGCTGGTCGGCACATTAGTTACCTCTGAACAAAGGCATGGTTCCTTTTCTTCCAATTCTTTTTAGTCTAACCAGCTCCTAGACATCATTTGTTTCATATTCAAACAAATTTGTGATCATTTTTGATATTCACATCTAATTCCATGCCATTAAGTTCCTCAAAATGACTAAACTGCACACAGACATCACTTGATTTCCATGTCAGTAAAGACAGCAACAGCAGTATTCAGTATCTGATTTATTTTTTCTCCTAAAAACGGACCATGTTGCAGCTTGTTTAGCTGACTCTCTGTGGTCTTTTCATCAGGCAGAATGTGTTCTGGTTCCCCCGTTATCTTTTCTGTCGTGTCTGTTGTTTCTCTACATTGGTTGCAGTAACTAAATAGATAACTTTATTTTGATGAAACTTCATTCACAGTGAGAATTTTGTATTAGTCATGAATTATTGCTCTGTTTATTAACCGCATCAGTGCCAACTGAGTTTCTTTGTGAATATTAGAAAATGCTTCCTGTCTGATCACAGCCTAGATATGTATGTAGACAGACAGCACCTTTGTCGCTGACTGAAGCTAAAATAACACGTGATCCCTTTGCATCGAAGTTAAGTTTGGAGATTTGACACATTTTCACTTCTTATGTTTTCACATTTAGTGGTGTAGTAGCCTCAACATTTGACAACTTAAGGATACTTGAAATATATTGAAAAGGGTCAAACCCCTCTGTTCGTATTTCACCAACTAAAATTGATAGCACTAAAATCAAGCAGGCCACTGAATCAGCAAAATTGTCGAACACATCAAGGATACTTGATAGAAATGAGAAGTGTTGTACTGCTAAATCTCTCAGGGACTACTTTGCCTCAAACTACATCTGAACCCTTTCCGTAGAACTTCGATTATGGGTGCGATCTTTTAAAATATTCTTTTCATGAATATTTAACTGTCTGTTTCATCTTGGGGCTCTCACAATACACTGCCAGAAACCCTGATTAATATGGAACACGTAGATTCTTTCACTTGAGTTTTGGTTCACTACTAGGTAATCAGCTTTGGTTTGAGCCCAGCACTGACACCATCAAAGCTAAGTATCAGTGATGCATTTCAACTGATTGCTCTCACTTAATTCTGTGGCCTGGATTGTAGGGCAATAAATTCCATGTTTTTCTTAAGCTTCAAGAGACTTTTGAGGTAATAGGTCTGCTGGGTTGGTTTTCAACTAAATATTTGAGCACTCTCGAAAACTGTTGTAAGTACTTGGTGGATGAAGAGAAAGCCATGGGAAACCTTTCTAAATTCCTTATTCTTTTTTTTTTTTTTTTTGGGTGGGGGGCATAGAAAAATTACTAGTAGGGGAAAATAATAATAGTGCACAATGTGAATAGTTGAGTTGTTTTAGCTATTTGACTTTGGTGGTAGGATGCAGATTAAGAATGTGTTACCATCATAGCTTTTATTGGCTAAGTTAGTTTAATCATATAATATCATATTTTAAATGGAACCGAATATAGCCATCTTCATGTTATGTTAGTCTTTAATTTCATTCTAACCTTTTAACGTTTTCAATATTTGATTTTCATAAATAAGGCTCATGCCCCTGGTTTGTAACTTGGTGCCATAAACCGATCATTTGTCTTTTACAGAGAGGAGCCAACCAATGGCTGGCACAGAGCAGAAGCCATCAGGCTGGAGCAGGACATTTTCACTGCCCTGGCAGGACAGGGAAAACTCTATGTGTATAAAACCCTCAGCTTCTGGAGCCAGATTAAATCTGCAGGGTGAGCAAATATATCATAAATACTGTCAGATTCAACAGCACATAAAGTTATTATTTTAATACGCACAACGCTATAGCCTGCCCTACTCCAGTGGAGGGGAGAGACCTGGTCTAAGACTGTATAAATATAGCCTTCAAACTCAGTTTATGTAGTTCTTAAAGATGATATATCCATGGACATAATTTCCCTGCACTCTGAGTCGTAGTTAACTTTATACCCAGGCAGAAAAAGCAACCTTGCCCAAAATACACAAAATTTTTTTGTGCTTTTAACCCAAAAATCGTATATCACTGCCTTTGTCCAAAATGAAAAGAATTTGAAAAGAATCCTCATTTGCTTTTTTTTTTTTTTTTGTGTAATCTTAGGTCTGCAATTTATGCCAGTCGCCTTTACCTCAACCAGTATCACAAGACCCATCCTGAAAGACTGGCTGCAAATAATGAGGGCGGGCCAACAATAAGTGGTAAGGTTCATTATTAAATTAGCTATAGTTACATTGTTACTTTTTCACATTTCAAAATGTATTCACGCATGGACTTATTTTTCATTGTACTTTCTGTCTCTTCAGGTAATGTTTACATTCACCCGACAGCCAATATCGACCCCACCGCTATGGTAAGTGCTCTTCCATATTTGCTGCATTTAACTCTTAGAACATGTCCAAAAAAAATGAAGGCAATGATAACATGTCTCTGTGCAGTTGGGTCCCAATGTCTCTATCGGAACTGGAGTGACTATTGGTGCTGGGGTCAGAGTACGAGAATCCATCATCCTCCATGGTGCAACTCTACAGGTGAACATTGCAAATATACAGCAGTTTACAAAATGTACAAAAGGACAGATTTCAGTGACCAGCCACAGCTAGATGCAACACAGGTCTGAGTCTGTGCAAATTGGCATTCTGCTCTGCCAGAGGGGCTTTTTATTGAGCTGAGGAAAGAGTGAGGTGCACTGCAGTTTTGCTTCTACAACGACTTTACAGGGACAATGTAATTTTTTTTAAATTAACTCTTAAGTTAGGTTATTAAGTAGTTGAAGTAATGATTAAATATGACAAACAATTTCGATTTTAACTTCTGAACTTCAGACTCCTCAACTTGAAGGCAAATTTTTTTGCTCATTCACTTTTGGTGACGCCTTTACATTTTATTACGAACATTATTCACACTTCAGCAGAGACTTCTCTGAAATATATCCCTAAGCTCTTTGGTCATATCAGAAATATTGTTGCCTCAGCCTCTCGCAAAGATGTCATTTTTAACGCTTTTAGAGGCTGTCATAATTTATTTCCAAGTCCCAAGTGATGACTAAGAGCCTCCAAAATGAATTTGGACTCCAGGTAAATTATTGGCTCTCAGTGCATATTACCTGTAGGGACAATTTGTTGGGATTTATTTTCATATTAACACCCGCTGTTATTAATCTGATGTTATAGGTAGTCTGATTTGATTGTTGTTCTTGTTTATTGTTTCTTCTAAAGGATCACTGCTGTGTCTTGAACAGCATTGTGGGATGGGATAGCACGATCGGCAAGTGGGCAAGAGTAGAAGGTACCCCAAGCGACCCAAACCCCAATGATCCCTATGCAAAGATAGACAGTGAAACTCTCTTCAGAGACGGGAGACTCACACCCTCAATTACTATTCTGGGTAAGTCTGCTCTTTAGTGAACTGGCATTCTTAATATCAAGTGTTAATATTCATTGTGTTCTCTATCAAAATAAAAAAAATAGCATTTCTTTACCCTTCACATCAGTGACAGACAGGGTCAGAGATGTTGTGTTTTCAGGTAGTCCTTCTGTCTAACGTCCATCATATTCTTGTACATGGGATTTTTCAGTAGTGTTGTGAATGAATTTCTTCAAATCTAGCACGAGCATGTACTGATGAGCTTTTGGTGGACCAAGGTCAAGGTCACAGTGATTGGCCAGTTGACTTGTTAGCATTATCTGATTGTTTGGTCTGTCAACTCATTTTAAATGGTTGGTTAGTGCAACTATTTTTAATCCTTTAGCTGGTGTCGACATTTGTTCGTTGGTTTGCAGGCATATTGTAACTGGTCGTTTGTTCTGAGTGGTTGATACACATTTCTACAATTAAGACAGTTGCAATCCAGCTACGGACCAGTCCGTTAGAATAAGGATACAAATTGATCAATCAGGAAGTGGCTACATGTCGACCATTAGATTGTGGATTCAAAGCAACCAAACTGAACATGGGTGTGACCAATCTGACCAATCACAATGCAGCTACAAACCAAGTAATTGACCAGAACGTAGATAAATCATACAATTAGGACAAATGGCTAATGTTCTGTAGGACTCGATAAACAGCATTTCCTGATGTCACCTTTGAAAACAATGCACTCATGAGTCTTTATTATAGGAATATCTGAGTTCATTGGGCTGTAATCTTTTACAAAGTGAACTAGAAATGTTAAATAAATAACACACAGAAAATGTGAGCATCCTGCATGTGTGTTGTGATACGCTGCACAGACTAAACACAGCCATGCTTTGTCTCCGCAGGTTGTAATGTGAGCATCCCATCCGAGGTGATTATACTCAACTCAATTGTCCTCCCACATAAAGATCTCAACCGCGGCTTCAAAAACCAAATTATTCTTTAGTTAATCCTCCTGGAGCTTCTTTGCACTCAGTCACTGATGAAGAATGCACCTGGACAGCTGTTGGCACTGCCTCTGAGTTACTGTATATAAGATGTCAATAATGAAGATATGAGACATTCATCAAACAGTTTTGAAAGATAGATTTTTATATATTTATCCTCAAGCCAGTATGCATCATTGGCTGTCAGCATATCTAGAGAAGCTAATTAAGCATGTTGATTCAACTTGAAAAAGGCTGTCATGTCAAAGGTTTATATTGATTTTGTTTTTTTTATTAACTTTAACAAACTACACATACACACACACACACACTATTTGGATTAATATAATATGACATTAACAAAGTTGAAAGACAGACATGGTTTGTTTCTCAAGGGCAGCCTGGAAAACCTGTTACTTAAGCATGGTAATGGAAGTGGAAGAAAATAAAAAAATAACTGGCTACTGATTAATTTTCAGAGGTGATTATTTGTGTGGCACTCTGATTAAAACCATTCAAAAATTCTATTTATCATTGAGATTTACTTTGCAATCAACTAATGTTCCCTTTTTAAAATGTAAACTTAGCGGGGAGCCTTGAAAATAAGCAGCTGCAGCAGATGCTTAAATTGTGCATTTTCAATCACCGGAGGAACTGTTTCAATTTATAGATGGAGCAAATTAACATCCATTTATAAAGCCTTCGACCCCTCCGCTCATTTAAGTAGCTTCGTACCAATTATTCCAATGAATGCACGCACTAGAGAGCAATGTCAAGTGTGTATCATAATAGATTATGGTCAAATTTCTTCAGAAACTACTCCCAAATGAAAGGGAAAAATAAGTTCATGTATATTTTCATTCATTATGAGTTTATTTGTATGTAGCTGCTGAACTTTACAGATGGATTTGGGTGACTCAACAAATGCCTTAAAAAGCTGCTGCTGCATTATTGAGTTTTTATCGTCTTGGTAAGATGTTCATCAACTGAGCTAAAACTTTGATGCTCTTCACATGAAAGTTAACCCTCATGTTAGTTAGCTCAAACAGGCGTTTGGGCAGGGCAGTTTGTAGGCCTAAATTTAAACATTATTTGTGGAAAGCTTCTTCAGGGGTTTCACTGATGCCCTGTGACAAAGACAATGTGGGAACAGTCAGTGTTCAGCTCTGAGCAGGTCGGCACAGGAAGCTACTCTTCTTGTCTTTGTGGTTTTTCAGAGGGTTACATTATAACCTGACAGCTTTTAGAGGTGTGCAAGTGCCATTGCTAATAATGAAACTATTTCAAATACAGTTTGCCTGTGTCACCAGCGAAATGGAACAATGCGACTCATAAAGTTTGCCGTTATAATTATTGGTGGCATACTGGGCCTGCATAAAAACACCTTTCTACATGATGTTAAGGGAGGAGAAATTAAGAGAAGGTCACATAATTGAAGATGAGCAATCCACAGCCTTATTTCTATGTTTTTGTGTAATGTGTGAGGAAGTAGTGACCGAGCCTTTGCACAGGAAAAGACATTCAAAACTGAGACGCATCCAACTCAGTAGAATGCCTCTGATGAGCTTGAGCTGAACAACATTCAAAAAAAAAATTACATTTTTAATTAAAAAATTTAAAATTTAGTTTCAGCCATTGCACATGAACATGTAGCAGACAAATGTAGTCTGAACTAAATGACTAATAATTATAAAAGGAGCTGTGTCTCACCCCATGTGTTATAATATGTAATTATAACATTATGCAACCAAACCTTTAGCGTTTACTTTTGATTTAACGCCTCCAATGTTCACGATTCTTCAGCAGTAGTTGTTGAAGTGCAGCTGTATGAGACAACCAACATATAGTAGATGTCCAGCCCCTGTATTCCCATGACACATCCAACTCAACTGGGAGCTGCCATAATCAGACAAGTCACTGTTTCGCCAGGGGTTGTCTTTAACAGGGCAGTCATTGCAAAATAACATGTCCTCTGTAAATGAGGCATGAGGAAAGTCAAAGTGGTCCTATTAGTCTTTAGAAAGTGTTCTGCGGTTGCATGTGCTGTATTCTCAACAAGAATCTGTGCTGAGGACACATGCTGGGGTCAGGAAGTCAAAGGCAGGCACAAAGATGTGACAGTGATGGTATGCTCTAACAAGAAAGGGAATTGATGGCACAAAGTTAGAGCAAAAGTATACATCCAATACACACCACCCACAGCTGACTACTCTGAGGGTAGGTTTGTGTGAATCCAGCTTGTGCCTCAGATGATGAGAGCTACTGGCTGCTGAGTATTGTGAAACCACATTCAACTTCTGCTGGCCATTTATAAAGATGTCCGATTTGAGATTTTCCAGAACTGCAGTTTCTCAAATGGTCATGAAATACTGTGTCCGCAAAAGGACTGGCTATATGACACCTTTGTCTCAATAAACCGGTCCCTCATGGTGAGTAAAAGTAATACTTTCAGAATGTGCTACAGCATTAAAAAACCCAAAACAATATTTTTTGAGTTCATTGATAAATTGATGTTCAAGTAATTTCCTGTGCTAAGTACCCAAAGCCTCCATTAAAATGGCTGTGGACTTGAGGTTGAAGTGAGTGGCCATTTTGCTGAGCATAAAAAATACATGTTCATCAGTCCGACTGGTCCCCCCGAGGCACTATGCAGGCAAGGAATCTTAAGAAAATAAACAGCGGCTGCTACTGACGGCATTGATATTGTTTTGTTTGTCAAAAAGGGTAGAACATAAATTATGGGTGTGAGTTTGAATCATATGTCTCCATATTCAGGTTCAACAATAGACTGGCAACCTCTCCACAGTCCACAGTAAACCCCGCTTACCCACTGTCACTGTCAGGGACTGGCTCCAGCCACCTTCGCAACCACGATGATTGAGTGATATATAGACTATGAAACAGCAAATTAATTGGCTACCCTCAACAGAAAAAAAATGTCACGAAACTGCAAGGCCCAATACCACATATAAACCAGACCACCAATACAATAACATCGACGATTGAATTTCCAGCCAACTGAAAGGTTAAAGGGATTGGCTGCAGACTCAGCAGACAAACCCAATGTCTCCTCATATATATAATAAGATACAAAATAAAATCAGCCTCTCGGGTACTGTGTGTACGTGTGAGTTGTGTGGCGGTGGGGGGCCAGACTGACTATGGGCAGAGGTCCAGGGTTTGTGTATCTGTGCAGTAAAAGCATGATACTTAAAGCGTAAAGGATTGACAAATGAGCTGTCAAATAGAAACTGACACCTCACACTGTTCAAATTTATACAGTAAAAAAAAAAAAAAAAAAAAAACGTCATGCATTACGGGTGAATACTAATGTTTTTGCTAAACTGCACAGAAAACCTGAGAGCACCAAGTCCCCAGATCCCACAGGCAGCGTAAGGCAGGTGGCTTTGTTCATCCCTCAGCAGATGTGCTTTGATTCAAATATGTGAAGTCAGACTTCTTGACTTCTGACTTTGATAAATGAACTGTAATAACCCCTGAAACAGGAATGCTAACTGGACAACAAATTTGTTCCGACTCTGAGGATATTAAGTTGCATTTCATTCAGTCAACACAGTTCAGAGATAAGGATTTTAACTCCTTACCATACAATATTGGATATTTAATGAATTGTCATACAGTATTTCTAAAAACATGCGTTTTGTTTTTCTGTCTTCCTGTTTTGTACGACAGTTAGATGTTTTGAGCAGAGAAGGACATTACTTTAGAAGGAAAACTAGCCAAGGGTCTATGCCAGAGTACACTGCAGAAAATGGGAACAACTGATTTATGGACCTGAACGTGTTGAAACATTGCATGCCAAGTTTTGTTTGGAAGCAAGCAGCAAAATAAGCAATTTTAACAAGTAATAGCTATTTTTACTTAAAGTATGACAAAGTCCTCGGGTAACCGTAAACAGCTGAACACCATCCTCCCATTTCAGTTACTGTAGACTGGTTATAGTTTAATGAGATAAAAAGAGCAGGGACATTCTTTTGCTCAAATGTTGTCAGTTTAACACATATGTACGGTGACTCATACGTTCTTTATACCAACCCTGTCCTTGAAAGCAACATTTGTTACATCTCTAGAAACAGGAAGTCATAAAGTCTTTGTACGGTTTCATTAAAACCCACTTTGTATGAGGTCTGCCTCCATTCTCTAACCCTTGTTCTGCCAAGTTTAATACTAAGAGACTAAGCTAAATCAGGATCCCCATGTTGAAAACAGTCTTAGTTCCGCTTCTCAGCAGACCAGAACTTTTATAAACTCGGCTGCTCTCTCTGGTCAAACACCTCTTGGCACAGGATTTAACACACGTCTGAAACAAACTAAGTCGTTTAAATGTGGAGCAGTGCATGAGCATATGCAGCAACATGGAAAAACTGGATGAAGTTTGTTTTACTTGAGAAGTTTAAAATTCTCATAAACTTGCACAATAAGCTGCATTTTGGCATCTCCTTTAAACTGCTGTTCAGAGGGATTCATTAAAAAGCAAACAAAATACTGACCTATTCTGTCATATCAGGATTTTCTCTAGACTATAAATCCCACAGTGAATTAATATCTTTTATTTCCACAAAATCTGAAGTTTTCATATTTCTTGTCAACCTGCTGACAATGCGTACACTAGTAATTCAATTCTCCACTAAATTGTTTTTTATTTTTATTTTTTTTAAATAAAAGATTTATAAATTTATAAAAGATTTGATAGATAAATCTATCAAGCTTAGTGCTGAAAATGAAGAATGTGGATCACAGCAGAGCCAAACAGCAGCACAAACGGCTGGTCTTGTGTTTTACTGTTGCTAGACTGCCCAATCTGGCATGTTACCTTTTCTGTCAGCAAAGAAATGCAAGAAAAGAATGTTTGAAGTCAATACAATGATAGTAATATGAACAATGTCGAAATGTCAGTGTTATGATCATACTGTAGTCCTTATCAGTTCTATCATAGCTAATATTAAAGCGTTAATGATAGTCACAAATGACTGACAACCAGAGGGAAAAAAAAAAAAATCAATAATTAATCCCAAAGGGCCTTTAATGTTTGTTTTTGAGAGAGGTTACTGAATCTATTACAGTTTAGTGCTCTTGTGCTGAGTGACACTGGCTCCCTTGTGGTCCAGCCAGTGGAGACTTATGCTCATCCTTCACATATGCAATGCATTTGTGCTCATAAACTCAAGATCGCATAAGCTGCATTATTCACAGCTGCTGGTAAACTTTCTGATCCTCCCCTCAGGTTAAAAATACTCTGTCCATCTCATGTTTCAGACAAACCTACCCTGTAAAAAAGTTAGACTTTTTCTGCATCTATGTTTCTGACTTCATATTCTTCTCACTTTTTAATAAATGATAATAAATCTGATATTCTAGCCCTGCTGGAATGTGATTTAAGGGCCATGCCTCGGGTTAAAAAAAAAATCCATGTATTGCTGCTGACAGCCTCACCATGATATTCTGGCTGCCTCAGTTTTGAAGTAGGCTTCTTCATATCCACATCCACCTGACTGTGGGTACATTTTAGTTTCAACTGCGTAGCAGCGTTTGACTGATTTCATCAGCTGCTCTTTATTTCTCTTGAACTCCAGCTCAGCATGAAGCTTTAGAGTGGCGTCAAAGTTTTAAACAAATCCAGCTAACTGAGCTCATATAGGGATTGAATGCTCACTAAAATACAGAATAGACAAAAAGATGAAGCGCTGATGATGGATGTGTTACTTCATTTAATGATAATAATGCTGATAAAGAACGCAAACAAGATAGATGGGTATAAAGTAAACCCGTTGTGCTGAATAATACGGATTTCTTCTGTTCTGTACATTTCTTCATATGTGAATGCAAAATACAATTTAAGGGAGTAAAAAACAAACAAACAAACAAACCTTAAACTAAGTGAATATTAAATAATTTACATGTGGAGGGTCAATGCAAAACCAACACAAAAGACGAAGCTAACTGAGTTTCAAGAAGTTGAGAGTACGTTCTTATTATTCGTGTCGAAAAATGTAATAATTACAAACTTTAAAATGAACAGCCTGATTTTAGGTTTAGAGACGATTTGTGTTCATCAGATATTCGAATGTAAACATTTGGGCGGGCGAGAGAAACGTTTGTCCGCTCCTGTGGAATAGGAGGATGCCCAAGCCCCCCTGTCCTTTCAGCCTCCGTCAAATAAGTCCATTCATACATGGAGCTTTTAAGCCTAAGCCGTGACGTCAGCGCTCCACCGGAAGTGTGTCGTTGTGACGCAGCAGCTGTAACTGCTTCTTCTTCGTGGAGTTGCTGTGCTGCAGCTGCCACATTGAGCGTCCTTTAACGGAGCTGATGACGACTTTGTAAGCGCGACGTCCTCTGACAAAAAAATAATAAAACCATCACGTCTTTAATGCGATTTACACGGTTAATTTCCTTTGTCTTAACCCAAGCCCCTTAACCTTCCACCTGCTTTCCAAACAGGTGGTTTGTTTCTGTTCAGTAAACCGTCGCCACATTAATTGAGCCGTGATTGACGTCATCAGTTCCACCTGTGTGTGCGTGCGTGTGTGTGTGCGTGCTGCTGCCAGCCGCCATGAAACAGGACAGCAGGTAAATACAGAATTTATGTTGTTGTTAACTGCTTTTGGCTTAACTTCAGCAATCCAAAGGAGACAAGGTCCATTGATAAAAGTGAAATATTGCATATCAGACGTTTGCACGTGAATCAAGTGAAATGTGTTTCACTAACTAACCAGCTAAGTCCTTTAATCCTCTGTATTATTTGGGTTGACATAATTTGATCGATTGAATCGTTCTATCACTGAAGTAATCTATGAACTCGAACAAATCCATGCATTGCAAAAGATGGCCATGTGTCAAAGTCTAGACCTTAGTCGTGTATTGAACTTGTTGCACTCACTCAGTTTTGTTCTGTATTAAAAAGTCATGTTTTTAAACTATTCATGGGGGAAAAAAATAAGATCAAAAATCATGTTTAATTGGAAAGCTCTTGGCCTAACCCATGTTGTTTCACGTGAATCATCATCAAACCTGTTCTCACAAAGAAAGAGAGAGAGAGAGTGCACTTAGCATGACCTAATACCCAATATTCACTGGAAATGTACCAGCTAGAAGTAAACCGAATTTTATGTTTCAGTGAATAACAGCAGATCCCATACTGAACTTTATACAATGTGTTGCACACCTCACTCCATAGAAATGGCAGACAGACACGCAGGCATTGTCCCACACATACCTATGAGTAACTGGTGACAGTTGCTGGGGTGCAAAAGGGCCATGCAGCCAAGTGAAGCCTTGATAATGTGGGAGTGGAAAGCTGCTTGATTTATGTAGTGGGGTAGATGGTCCAAATGTATCCTCCTGAAATATTTATTAGACATGCACATCATCTCTCTGCATTCTGAATGCAGTAGTGGTGGGTGGACAGAATGCTGTGCATTGCATAATCCATGGCTGTCACACACTAATGGAGGATGGGAGTGTGATTATTTGCATCATTTCCGTAAGATCATAATTTTGCACATTCTGTACATCCAAGATTAAAGTGTCTGAGAAACATCCTATCCTGGGGGATGTTTGCTTCTGCTGTGCTAGCAGCAGCTGTCAGACAGTGCTTGCATTAAATTAAACTATATTGATGTCTTGTCAGAGAATAGTTATGTTCACTAACACACCAGCTTCCCTTCCTCTCTGAGCTGGTTACTCAGCTAGAACTGACCACACTTTGTGCACTCTATTATATTTATTATATTTTCATGCGATATCCAGCAATGTGCAATACTACTTATTTTGTTGGAAATGTCACAGCTTTCAAAATGAGTTAACAAACAAACCTGTGAATACCAGTGTTTTAAAAACTTCTTACAGCAGTTCTTTTTATTCAAAACTACGCTGTTACTACACTGACCATAAAACGTTTTTACCATGGAAACAGATTTCTGAAATATAGAGCAGCCTTCAAAATGGATTTAGATCTATTCAAACTTCCCAACAGAACCACATTTCCCAGGCTTTAGCTCATCTGCAATCTACTGAATTTACATGTATCTACATCAAGCAGTTGGAAGTATTGGTCTGCTGGTACCTGTGAACTACAATGTCTGAAATGTGCTTAGCTTTTCTGATTACTACCTTATAATTCTTCCCTTATTTTATCCATAGATTTAAAAGTTTTTGAGATTGCTAATTAAGAAAGCTCCAGAAAAATATGTCAAAAAAAAAAAAAAAATACAAATAACAGGGCTGTTGATTTTTCTTTTCACAGGTCTTTCACCAGTCAACAGCCAGTCCTGTTCTCCACCAGTTCCTCAATGGGGCTGAGGCTCAGGCAATCCAATGACAGGTAGAAACAAAATTTCTTTTTTTTTTAATTGGTGTGAACACTTGTTTCCTTAATTGGAATTCCTGATCAGCATCAAAGATGAAGTTTAGAGGTGCATTCCTCTGCCCCCGGTAGAGGGCACTGTGGGTATTCATTACAGCCTGATGTGTGACTGTGTGACCCCCATCGTGATGGCACTGTTTGAGCAAAGCTGTGTTGTATTTGCTTGACCTTGTGGCACTTAGTAAATAAGCTGCAGGGCAGAATTTAAAGCTTTACTCCCTCAAATTTAGTGTTCCCTCTGCACCTGTAAGGACAGAAAAACCCACAAAATTAAAATACATCACATTTCTTATTGATCTATGACAAACCTCTTCTGCGATTAGGCAGTCTTGAATCCCACTGTGAGATGCAGATGCATGCCTAAGCCTGAAAGCAGGTGTTTGTGTAAGTTCGGTTATATTCATGAGTACACTCTTACCACTGCACTGTTGAATCAGATATTAAAATTAAACTTCTTGTGGCTCATGCTATTGCATTTCTGGAGAACAGACGTGATGTGCCATAAGCAAGCATGCAGACAATTATATAGACTAAATGTGAACTCTCTTTTAGAAAATCTAAAAAGGAAGACCACACCTCTGAATACAGTTATACAAAGAACACAGTGAGAACTGACACCCACAGAAGAGAAGAATGATTTCAAATCTTGCAGGTAAGTCTCATGTCTCACTACACTTTCATCCCCAAGTCTCTATAATGCTGTCTGTTCTGATGAGAAAAGGGGAGACTTATATTAATGGATCTCTTGGATCCTTTGTGAAGAGTAATTTCTAATTTATCTTCCTCTTTTACTCACTTCCTATCTGACCCTGCAACCCCTCACTCGTCTCCTATTGCACATGAATACATGCATACTTTCTTATTATTGGTTGCCTTCCTCCGTCTCATCATCTTTCTTTCTCTGTGTATGTAATCCTGTCATGATTATAGAAACAGACTTTTGCTCTCTAAATTAAATGCTCTTGCCAAGGCTAAAAAGAAACTGTCATTTTGTTGGAGACAGTCATGCAGAATCTGTTATGACTTTACAAAACATTTTTCAGATTCCAAATTATCGGTAGGCAATAATAAGACATTGGATTTGTTTTGCACATTTGTTTCAATGAAATGGGGCTTATCTGTGTTTGACGTTGTTTATGGCTAAACTGACATCCTTATTAATTGTCCTTCTTACTGTAATTAAGTCTTGAGAGAAAAATATTTGCCTGTAGAAGTCTGTTTACTCTGCATCTCCAAGGAGAAACACTTTAAACTGAATGTCAGATGGTTGGCAAGAAAATAATACAGTCTGTTGGCTGTGTTTGTGGTTCATATTACTTCAATAACGCTTTTTTTGAGCTGTTTTTAATTTGGGCAGCCTTACTTACAGGTTTCTTGCTTTAAATAATAACTTATGTAGTCTTTATACAGATATAAGTCTTGTGAGTATGTGGATTTACTGGGCTAAATTCACAAGTCGCAAGTCTTTTTTTTTGCTATATTACTGATTCACTTTTTGCTCCTCGTGCTCCATAACTGACTTTTTCTTTGGGCCACATCAATGTTGACTTTCCAAAAAAAAAAAAAAAAAATCTGCATTAAATTTTGAGAATAGTTTAATTCAGAATAAAACATTTTAATTGATTAACAAACATTTTAGTTCAAAACCTCATATTACTTTGAATAAATTAAACTACTAACCCTGAGTCTAGTAATTAACATCATGATGATACTGACAAATACGTGCAAAACATAATGACATGGACTGTTGTGTTTTAAAAACTTAAAAGCCTCCACACAACACTAATTAACCAGTTTGTGTTTCCAAGTTGTCATAATTTGCTCATAAAAAGTCTTAGAAATTTTTAGAAATGCAATCTTTCCTAGTGAAGGCTTGCAGCCATTTAATGACCCATTCTCTTTAAACTGGTATCTTATTTCTTTTTAACTGATTAAATAAAAACAGGATTAAAGGTAATAACAGCACTACATCTTACAGAGCTGTTATTGCCACACAGAAAGTCAACACAACCACAATCTGCACTGTTAGTAGTCATGAAGAACACTTTAATATGGCAGTCTAAAAGGAGGAGGGGAAATACTGCTCAGACATCCAGCTATCAGATGACTAAGTCTTTTACTTGAAAACATTTTCAGTAGATTCCCTCCCAACACAGTTTAGCTGTTAACGGCTAATTGCAGCCAGTGCTTTTAGTATTCAACATAATTTCACACAGTGAAAAGGCCGTTGGGTCTCTCTGCCTTGTAAGGAACCACTCTGAATTGATTGTTTGGCTGTACTTACAGGAAAGGGACAATAACCAATATATTAGTATATTAGCCGTTTGATGCTTGATTATTGTTTGGTATTACACTTCCCAGCATTTGTTTTTAATGTTTCCATATAGCTTTACACAGGAAACATTAGTCACATAATGTAACACTAAGTGATTTTAAAATGTGTGCAAGTAATAACTTGTGTAGAACTAGAAGAAATCTATGCATTTCATTTTGAGAATTTTAGGTGCAGCCTTGTACTTACATTTACTCATTTGGGGAACATTTTCATGCCAAAAAAAATTTTAAATGAGAGCCATGTCTAAAGCAGTTCAATGTTCAGTTTTTTTTTTGTTTTTTTTTTTAAGTGGCAGTCGTCCTACAGTATGTGAAAATGAGTGTTACTGAACTACCCTAAACATATCTTTGCCAATTCTGCACTTCATTTGTCTTGCTTTTTACTTGCCTTATTTTAGGTTTTAAGTTTTTAAGTTTCAGTTTTAAGTTTTTAAGTTTCAGTACAAAATAGTAAAGAGTTGATGTGTATCCAGCGAGACGTTGGTAGGAAGATACGCTGCTGTTGAGTTCGCACTTTCAAATGACTCCTCTAATATCTTTGTCTTGTATAGGTTTTGGTTTTCTGTATTTTTGTGTATCTTCAATGAAAAGTAGTCATTTAAAAAGTGAATATGGACAAGGCCATTGTTGGTCACTGTGGAATGAATGGCAAGATAATTTTTACCTTTTGGGTGAGCCACTAAACCCAGTTTAAAAAGCAGTCATGCAACACAGAACAGTGTCTGATAAACATTACTGTACTGTTTGCAAATAATGGTACTTTAGTTACCTGGTCCTTGTTTGGTACAAAACCATTTTTTTATTGTTGTTAAGAACTAAAGTAGTAAAACAGAATATATATTTTCAGTATTAGTAACAACATCTCTGCTGAATACCTAACTTGTGTAAAAGAACTGTTCTTGACACCTTTGAACTTTTTTTTTTTTTTGTTTTGTTTTTTTTTACATTTATAGACTGTTCTTATACTCCTATATATTCCTATAGTTTTGCTTCCTAAGATCTGTAGAAATCTACATTTCATCTAAGCTGATGTAATTTTATGACCTTTGCAGTAAAGTCCTCAGTACCCAGGCTTGTTATTGTGTAAATTAATAGGAATCAATTTTATTGAAGTAAGCGAGCCCTTGGATGATAATGATAAAATATTTAGCATAAAATTGAAAAAGGTTACATTTAAGGAAAGGTGAGACAATTGACAGTGTTCTACAGGTGACATGAACAATCAGTTCAGACTGAGCTTTTAAGACTTGCTCTGCAATCAAATGAAACTAAATCCAGTTAAAAAAAAGATTTCGTTCAACTACTTTGCTCAACCATAATGTGGACTTTCTGCATCCCATTTTTAAAACAACTTGAGCTAGACAGAGCACATTGATGAAACCATACACTTTGCTAAGAACAGAAATTGACGTAGAGTACTTTGCTAAATACTGCAAGCCGTTGAAACATTGATTTATTTTTTTCTTTTAATGGTTGCTTGTGTGTGTGTGTGTGGATTTGTTTGAAGACCTGTTATGAAGGCACAAAAGGTGAAAATGTGGCATGCCAGAATCCTCTGGGAAACATTACTGGCATTGCTGATGCAGGAAATAGATTCCATGTAGAAAATAATACAGTTTGCTTTAAGAATGCAGTTAGATGCTTGTGTAACTTTTATCAATAATAAAGTAAAATTTTATGATAGACCATTAAAAAGTTAATGTTTCTAAATAACGTAAAGGCCACAGCAGTGTACCTTTAAATCTTTTTAAAGAGGCTCTTTCTGCCTATAGATGTTCAGAGAAAGTTAATGTTTGACTTAAGTCAGTAAGTAAGATAAACGTTGATTAAAACAGCATATCTTTGTCAAGAAAATATTGAGGTGCATGTCTTAGTTTCCCCCATATTTTGTATTCATATGAACCAGGATAAAGTTGCTAAAAAACATGACCACTGCTGAGGATATTTTGATAAGGTCATGATAATAATAGTTCAAACATATAATCTCTTAAGTATTCAGACCCCTTCAGACCCGAAACAGACTAAAAACCAAAGGATTGGCAGCAGAGCTCAGACAGGATTATGTTGAGGCACGGGTCTGAGGAAAGCCAGAGAGATCCATCTGCTGCATTGAAGGTTCCCAAGACCACAGTGGCCACCATAATTCTTTGTGGAAGAAGTTTGCAACAACCAGAACTCTTGCTGGCTGGTAGGCCATCTGAGCAATCGGGGAAGAATGGGTTTTAGGAAGTGACCTTGGGCTTTATGGCAGAATGGGCAGTCTGCAGCTTCCTGTTATTTGCACAAAAGAAAAGACATTATCCTTCCTGAAAATCTTGTCCAGTGTGCTCAGGACCTCCAACTGGATTGCGAGTTTACTTTACAGCAGAGCAATAACAATGACCACACACAATTCGTTTACTTTATTGTATTTTTATGCAAATAAACGATTTGTTTTAGTGCACAGAGAAACATCAGACTGGCATTCTTTCAAGGTCAAGAAGAATGAGAATAGTTTTGGCTTAAAAAAAAATTAGATTTTTCAAAACCAAGTCCCACTGATCAGGGAGAGCAAGTTCTATAGGGTTGGTGATTGAATGAGGAAAAAATGTGGACTGAATGACAGATCCATTAAATTGAGAAACAGTCATCATCAATGTGAGATGTCTTCTTTCAATTTTGACTCGTAACAAAGTGATGTTGGGTATTTCTACCCATTCAGTAGTACAGAAGTTCAAGTTACAAGAACATTAATGACAGTTTGTAATTCAACTAAGAAAACAACAACCTTTTGTAGATGTACCAATATATCTCTTTAAGCCATATTAAAATTGCTTGTGCAAGCAAGAGGAAGTGTAACATGGCTATGTTGTTGGATCAGAGAAAAACAAAATTTTAAAATTGCATTTCAGTTGCATTTTAATAACTCAAGTGAATAATGTTCCCACTTGTCCAAGTGCAACTACTCTTACAATGCTGTAGAGGAAATTGTACGGCAACTGCAGGCCACATATTTGCGCCTTGTTTTAAACGTCTGCACCAGCAATAGCTGGGGCTGGAGGCATTTAGACTGAGATACAGTGGGAGGAGATCTCCATTTATTCTAGCAAAAGAGGTAAAAAAGCTTAGTCCTCTTGTCAACTGGGACCATATAGCTTAGCCCTTCTGCTATGCAGCAGAACAGAAAAATGGGCCATTTATTTAATTCTGCAGAATAAAATAGAGTTGGCACACTGCAGAATAAATTTAAGCTAGCACTTCAACTCTTTACTTAACCAGAAAGGCAAAACATGGATGGTCATCATGTCCATTATTTATCCTATGGTGGGCAAGACCTCCTTTATAGTGGGGAAGAGATCAGATAGAGACAAGGACCAAAACTCAGACTTTACATAGTAATTCCCCATGGTAAAGTTGGATGAAAATCTTGGAATTTCTGGACTATAGAGTGCACCTGAATATAAGCCACACCCACTAAATTTAAAGAGAAAAACTGTTTTGTACATATATAGGCCGCAGGTGTCGGAAATATGGGAGGAAATGGCATATGGCAGGAATAATGTTCCACAGAAAGATTTCGCCTTTTCTCCAGATCGATTGACTTTAACTTGAAAGCTGCATCATATGCATTACTTCATGTGTTTTCCACGATAAGGGTGTGTGCATGAAGCGCAAAATAAGTGACTGATCTGAAGAATTTAGTGTGGGTGGACAATTTCATTGGTCCACTGTGACCTGTTGGGTAATTTCATTGGTCTGATGTGACGCTAAATTGGCGGCATGAAGCTCATAAAAATCCATAAATTAGCTGCGTCGTTGTTTAAGCTGCAGGGTTCAAAGCATGTGAAAAAAGTAGCGGCTTATATCCGGAAATTACTGTAGTATCCTTAAGATCAAACCAGGTTTGAGGATGGTACATGAGACTGGACTGACCAGTTGTGTTGAAGGTAGTAGTAGTAGTAGTAGTAGTCAGCTTGATCAGCTGTTAAAAGCAGATCATTTAAAACACTTGAGGGTGCCTCAACGAAACCCGAATGAGACCTATAAAGGATGTCATTGTAATATTTAAGGGATATTAACCCCTTGACACCTGAATTTATTTGCTAAACAGGCATTAGGGGAATAAATACACTGGCTGAGCTACATTCTGAATGGAAAAAGGGGATTGTGATTGCATGCTTAAAAAATGAGACATTTAATGGAGGTTAGAGAACTATAAGTGATTAAAAGAATCTTTTCTCAATGAGGATCTTGGTATCTAAAACAAGCAGTGAGGTTGCCTGCTGTTTGTCATTAGGTAGATGGTTTTAGACTTCAGCACTGACTTCCCATTTCAACTCCCAAACCTACGTCCGCCTTCATGTACAGTCTTTGGTCTTGCAACACCATAAGTTATGGTGACCCAGAAATTATGATGCTGATCAAGTATGTGCAATATAATATTATAAAATGACCAACAGAGGGATTATCTCTTTAAAGAACTTAATTGAGATATCAACACCACAGGGTTAGGGTTAGGGTTAGGGTGAGGATTTCATTTGAAAAAGGATTTTTTTTTTCTTTTCTTGTACTTACATGTTAATAGTTTCAAACAGGGAAAGGGATGCAAGACTGTTGTTGGTAAATATATCTTTGGCTGTTGGAAATTAGGGTTGATAATTGCCTTCTTATTTTCTGGGAAGCCTTCACTATCAGCACCAAAATCCAACACATCAAACAACAACTTGCAAAGAGGCAAATTCATTTGTCAGGACTGGAGTAAAACCCTGAGGCTTAAGGCCTCAACAAAGACTCTACTCTCGGCTTGTTACTCGGAGATGAAATTTCCATAACACATTGCAAAACCACCACTCAGGCCAGACTGCAGCTTAACATGTGACCCAGAAGTGAACCATTTGCAATCCTGAAGCCAGACCAGCCCTTTATTGCAACCCTGTGCCTAGAAAGCACTCAGTAGTGGCTCATCACCTTCATCCACACAATGACAGGGGAGGAATCTCCATAATATAAATACCTTTCATCTCTCATCATTCTGTGATGCAGCCCTATCTATAGCCAACCTGTCTGTGGCCCACTTTCACACCTCACGGCTATTGACCTTGCAGAGTTGACAGGAGGTTGAGTTATCACTTAAGACGCCTGAACAGGAAAGCAACTTTTCCCAAGACAAACAGTAGCAATAGCTAATAACACACCCACATGATCACACTGTTTGCTGGTTAGTTCATGTAAGATGAAGTGCTGCTGTTGTTGCGAACAAGCGGTGATGATTGCCGTTGTGCTGTATCCACTGTCTGAATAAAAACAGCCTTTCAATCCCAACACCAGATATCCATGTTCAGAATGACATGCAGCATAGGTCCCCAGGTCGGAGCCGAACCCGGGACACTGCGATAATATGGCATATATGCTACCCAATTAAGCACCCACGCTGCCAATAATTTTTGAGGGCCCTCTCTGACCGGGCAATATTCAGGCTGGAGAACGCATACAGATAACTTTGGAAGGTAATTATATTTTTAAACAAACTTAAAAAAACACTCTAAATACAGCTCTATTTACATATATTTAGTTAGAGTTTTGTTGGGGGGGGGGCAGTGTAATTCATTTAATCCATCATTCTTCTCACTGTGGACAGACATGAAAATATTAATTAGCAGGGTGTTATAATTTTTTGAAACTAATTATATAGGAAGATTAAGGATTTTCAGTCTATTCGGAATGATAAGAGGTAAAACCCTGGCTCCTTCTGCTCAGCTAGTTCAGGGTAATTTTTGAGCATTATAGAGAAATTCCAAATCAAGTAAGATTAAAAAATCATTATCACTGTTTAATGAACATCCATTGTTGTCCTGTGATTTTAATATTTATACAATGCAGCAGCAATAAACAAACACTAAGCAGATTACAGAGAGTTTTGCCTGTTTTGCTGCCTTGTCTAACAGACCATGTCACAGTTTATGCTCATGACCACCGATGGCTTGATGTTATGGAGTAAATTATACAATACAATGTAAAAGTGAAGCATGTCTTCATGTTAAGATGTGCTGTGTTTGTGATTGGCTTGCTTCAGATAGCAAATTTACAATGCAAGTAATATTGGCCACTCCATAGAAACGAGGCAACAGTTACCAAAATACCTTTAGTTGAAAGTTTTGATAAAGTCAAGTGAAAAGTCTGGTTTGGTCTACCGGAAAGCCTATTCTGAAACATGACCGACGTGTCATCTAGGTGGTGATGTGTGCTGCTCAGGAGTAGGAGAAGAAGAAGAAATAACCTTGCGCTTTATAAGGAACAGTAATGAGGGAGACTGACTTTTTATTTATTTATTTGTTTATATAAGTTAACAGAAAATGTTTTCAAAAATCCAGAACTAACATTCCATTTTAAATGTGTTCAAGTTGTACTGCATGTGAATTATTTGCAGGAGAATTTTCATTGTAAATATTACTTGTTTTGAAGGAAACCATAACAGAGCATTGTGGATGTTCTGTGGGGAATTTCAGAATGATTTCAACAAAACGTGTTCTGGACATTGAATTTATGCAGGCGGCTTTCTTTTTTATGCTTTATGCAGCACATTGTAAAAATAAAGTAGGAAAACAAAAAATCCTGTGAATATTGGAAAGGTGGTAAAAAGACATGGTATGTTTATCCTGATAATTAAAGAGATTGTTCCACCTTTTTTCAGAATAGATCAGTTTTTTTTAATCACTGTGTCTACTTAACAGCTTTCTTTGGTCCTCATCCATGACAGCTTTTTCCTTGCCTGTGTCCATGCTCACCTTTCCCTTGGTGTCAGTGACATCCGTGGGACTCCAAACTTGCACTTCTTACTATTTCTAGCGCTTCTTGGCGGTTAATGTGGTGGATGATCGGGATATGTAAATGAACCAACACAAAATGACATAACCCATCTTGACATTGTTTAAGCTGTATATTAAAAGCCCCTTTCCATTCCATTCATTGCTTTACCGTGGTTGATGCAACAATCTTGGGGGACTAGATGTTGGTGCAGGGTTCTCATAGCCTGGAAATAATGGCTTGAATGGTAGACAGGTGTGTTGATTGTGGATGAAGGCAGGTGTAACGGAGAGTGAAGGAGACAAGGAGAGGGCAACATGAATAAAATTCTGTAACTCAGTTGCACAAACTGATCTTTATAGTTTAGGATCTCAGAGAGGAAAATGTAAACTCTACACAAAATGGACATCCCATCTCTCTTCGGGGATCTGCGTATGTAGCTGTGGTGATTTCACTCGAAAAATGGGTGCAACTGGAATATCTACTGTTCTGTGTGTCTGCCATTACCTCAGTTAACGCATTGTTTACAATCACAGTGATGTTTCTCTCGCTGGCCGGCCCAACCTTAGTTTTAGTAATGTATGTACACATTGTATTGTATGTGTTTCAGAGTCGGCACAGACTTTGCTTTCTGACAAAACAGTTAAAGCACAAATTAGTTTTGCTCCAATGCTTTCAACCTAAGCTGCATTTTGAATCCTCTCTGATTTATTGCTGCTGTGGCATAGAAATTAAACTTAATTGTCAATCATAGGACCTTTGTCATGCCTCTTTGGGAAGACCAGTGAGAGTAAGTTGCATTAGAAATTCGTCACTCTCACTCAAATCAAAGAAGGCTTTTAATGGGGGCTTTCATTAACTTCCATTTTGCATGAACTTTGCTTTTATTTTTTCATAATGTGCTACATACATTTAAACTTGGCTTTCTGTTTGTGTAAAGTGCATATTTAATGAAAAAGGTTTTGTTACTGAAAGAGATAATGTAATTGAATGTAAATGCACAGCCTGTTTATTTCCTGCCTCGACCAACGTTTCCAGTAAAAGCAGGCTGATTTTACTTTAGTTTTGTCCAAGAATGCATTTACTTTTCAGGGGCAGTTATAAAAATAAACCCCTCATCCTTGTGCCAATGATTCCTACTCTCATCAAGAGCAATTGAAATCACAGCAGTTTGCCATTAGGGTCTCTCTACATGGTCTGGTGCATGGCATCAACAAAGCATCCTCTTCAAGTCACACATTGCCCTCTGGAGCTTTGCTTTCATAGGGTGTCTTAATATTTTCATCTACCATAGCATTAGCAGGATTGTGTAAAATGTTCCATCTCATCACCAAACTTGAGGAAAAGGTAGCGAAAACTGTGCCTGCCCCAATAAATCCTTTTACAAAGTCTGCACTTTCTGCCTTTGGCATAGAATATCTGAGGCAGATCTGGCATACACCTGCAGAGTATATAGAGGAAATCACAAGTCTTGTGCGTAATGTGAATAAGGAAAGTTCAAAATACTTCAGTATTTGAGTAAGCAAAGCTTCTGTGCTGTAGCCAGTTAGACTGGAAAAGGCTGTACGACCGTTCATTTCAAGCAGTTCAAGACTTTGAGTCTGTGAGTAATTTTCTCGCTTGCCTTTGAACTTAATCCTTTCAGCTGAGGTTTTGGCCTTAAGGCTCTCACAGTTGTATGAGAGATATGAATAAACCAAGAAATATGCATACAAACCACTGTACTGAAGAATCAAAGACTCCCCCTCTGATTTTTTTTTTTTTTTTTTTTTTTAACCTGGTTTCAGAGTATGATTGGTTTCATAGGAAATGGACAAAGGGATTTTATATATATATATGGCTCTTTTCTCCTATGATAGAGGATGTGCACACTTACTCACTTTGAACAAGATCACCAAGAAACCTTCATCTATGAAGGCGGTGATGCATCAAAGCAAAAATACTTTTTTTCCAGTTTGAAGTCCATGTCTTACTATAGTGTTTTTGTAATTCATTCAAATTTTAGGTTGCAGACCTAGTGCCTGGCTGCTTTGTATATGGATGCCAACCAGCTGCTTGTAACCAGCAGTTGACATACCTGCTTTAGCTTCTCTGGCTGCTCAGCAACCTCGGGGAAGTGGAGAAGTACTTCCTATTTACTGAACCTTGTGTCCATTACACACACTGAGGGAGGGTGGGAGGGAGAGAGAGAGAGAGAGAGAGATTTGCTAAAGAAATCAGCAGGTCTGATTAGCATGTCAAGAACAGAAATGTGGGGGGCCTGAAAACAAGGCTTTATGCTGAAATCTTGCTATAATTAACTATGCATATGTAGCAGAGGGGATTAAATATTAAGTCTTACCTCTAATACAAACTGACCTCAAAATATGCCTGTTAGATTCTTAAGATTAGATATAGTAAATCATGTATGTTTTTATTTCACTTGACCTCTTTTCACTCTTTTTCATGCGTTGTGCACAGAAAGTTGTCCCTGAAAGTTACCAAACAGGCATGCTGGCCCGAGAAAGTGTTTTATCTGTAATTTGTATGCACTCCCCTTTCCTCTTTGTGTGTTTACATTTTAGGGAGGACTGTGTGTGAAGAGTGAGACGTACTGTGGGTATGGTTGATTTACTAAGGTTTATGGGACAGTGTGAGGGGCAGGTATGCACTGAAAATGATGTGAGGAGGAAGGAAGCTGTTGTGGGGGAGTGAATTTTTAATTAACCTATAATCTATGAAAATGATCACAGTTTAGATTATTGCAACAAGTATGCACAGAGATTGCCCTTAAATAATTAGGAAGCAGTGTGATTCCTGTAATCGGTTCTAAACATTAAATCAACTCTGTGTGCTAACTCAGTCTAAATGCTTAAATAACCACTTTTGGTGCAGCACAGAAAAAACTGAATTTACTCAACATAAAACTATTAAAGTTTTATCCTTTAGGCTGCAGTAATCAAATGTACTGACACCATTTAAAGTGGCTAGAATTGATATATTTTGGATCTGCAGTATACCGCCCATTTAATTCAAAGATAACATTTTCCTCTTATATTTTCACATTTAATGGAAAATGCAGGATGCATTACTTTCATTACATCACATATCACTTTTTCCACAAATTGTATGTAATAAAAAAAGGTCCATCATTGTTCTACCTTTTGTTGATTTGGACCAGAGTTTCCATGAGACGAGGGTAGATTATTCTGTGTTATTTACATTCTCTTCCTATCTGAATATAGATCTAAGCACACCAAGGCAGATTAACTCTGCCCCCATGGTATAAATAACCCACCCGGTCCTTTCACATCCATGGCAGAAACTCACGAGGCAGTAAGTTGTGAAGACTTTATCAATGGCTGTTGTTTTTGGTGGGTTAATTAAAACCATGCTCACTCAGAAGTCAGTGTCATTGCTCTGAAATAGCAGGTTTTTACCATCATCTTTGCAACCTTGTGTTAATATCTTTTATCACAATGTTTGCAAACCATATTAATGACAGTCACATATTACAAATATTGCACAAATAATAAGCATCTAGGATTCTACCACTATATAAAAAAGACATCCTGTGAAAACTGTAATGAGTTTTTGGATTCTCTTCCTGAATCAAAAAAATAAAATAAAATAAAATAAAAAAATCAGGTGGATAACTTTTTGTAAAAAAAACAAACCACTAGAAACAGAATGCCAAGACTAGCTTTTCCATTTTTATGTTGAAGCACTACCCCCTAGCATGACTTGTATAAAATGAGAAACTGAAAATGATTTGTTTGTTTCAGAATTCACACCTGTCCTTTGGCCTGTGGCGAAAGGGTGCATGCTGCTTAACACTTCACAAATACTGACCATGTGCTCCATTGGTGTGTAATTGACATTTTGAGATTTTAGTACAAATTTGCATGCTGTTCATCAAGTTACTCAGACTCATAATGCTTTACATACGATAAAGAACAAAACCACATTCTAAGCATATGTTGCATTTGTATTTAATTAAATTTTTATTTATTTTTTTCTTTATAGTTATATTACCTTTATTTGTAGATGGTTTACTGTTGATTATATTACTAACATTAACTATTGCTGACAAATCTGCAATTGTAATGAGCAGAGAAGATTATGGCATTCCCAGCTACCTCCTTGAAAATCAAAGTTATTATTCAATTTGGCAGTTGGAGTTTGGCCAATCGTTATTAGTCCGCGTCCTTTCTCCTGCTTTCTCAAACATACAACACCGGAAGCTGTAGGCCCTCTTGTACTCATCATGTAATGGCATATGTTGTTCCCTCCTGCTTGCTCACTTGATGGCTGAAATAAAGCAATCACACTCTCTTTCAAAGGGGTGTTGGAGAGGTGTTCAGCAGGTAGGGATAGCAAAGATATTGACATGATTTATTTAGTTAAATTGAAGAACAGAAATATGATGTGATGGTGTGATGCAGTTACATTTTCATTTTAAAGGTCATTTACAATTAAGGATTAAGTGAAGGCAATTTATCAGCTATTGTCCGTTGTTGTAATCAGGGAGAAACTTCTGATTTAGTGCTGAATCCTCATTAAAAAAAAAAAAAAAAACAATTTCAAATTCTGATTAGTAATTCAGTCAGTGAATACAAAGCCACTCAGTTACACCATGTAACACACTTTTGGTGAGAAGTATGTAAACACGGGTTAGTGTGATTTTCGACATATTTACTTGAGACAATGAACAATTGCTAGCCACAGATTTTCTGAGAACGTTCAAACAGGAGGACGTTGAAGGGCTCCTCTGGAAAGATCAGATGCATTAGAGCCAGTGAGCTTTTTTATCCAAGAATTCCTATCATTATTTTTGTCCAAATGAAAATCTTTCAGATTGTAAATGTTTATTAAAAAATCTACATCGAGAATTCAAATCACACAAGATGACGAGTCTGATTAAATCCAGGCTGATTTTTCGGGTGATTATGGAGACTTGTTTAATAGCCAGTATGGACACTAGTTAAAATTGAACTCCTGTCATCTTTTCTATTTTGGTTATCCACTTAAATAGTAAGAAATACAACCTTCTCCAACCAACAGAGAGGCTATCAATGTTTAACTGTCTTATTTTTAAAATACAAAATAATTGAAAAAGCTGGGATCCTAATGTGAACATAAAGATATTTGATAAGAGCTGAAGAACTAGTCTACTGGAACAGGTCTGGCAGGGGGAACAGTCTAACTGCCTGGATGCACACTGCATACACAATTTTTTGGAGTTGTTGCAAAAGAGAAATCTTCAAAAGGCTATTTTTGCCTCTATCCTTTCAGTAACAGCTTGTGACAGACTACAAAAACTTCAGATCAGGACATTTAACATCATATATTACCATAAGTATCATAAGAACACAAACTTGTCCTTACTTTAATTTGCCTTTATAAGGAATTACATAATTGCATTACCCATTTGCTTAACCTAACTTGGTAACCTAACAGACATGGGTTTTTTTTAATTCAGTGATAACCAGATTCATTTGTACTGTAGCTTTGCGTCACATTTTGTATTATATTATTTTTCAATATAACATCCTCCAAGATGACCAGTTTCTTTGGTTGAATAATCAGGAGAAATGTATGTGTTTAACTTTATCCTTCAGTAAACAGAGATATAATGAATAAATTTAAGATGTTGTCATGCAGGGGAAGCCTCGCCATTTCCTGCTCAGCATGTATCCATGGCAACTCGAATTCAGCAGGTAGAGTGACATCACTGGAGGTAATTGCTTCAAACTGATGCATACTTTTCCCAAATTGACCTTTGTCAAACCTTTAGCCATATTAATCATCTATTTATCCTCTGTTTAGGCCGTGTTCTGACTTTGTGGAGTCATATTGATTTATAACGCTGTCTGCAGGGAGGCACCAGACTTCTTTTCAAATAGAGCTGAATGGCGCCGTTTCATCCTGTATGTCAGGGTGAAAAAAACAAGTGAATAAATTTGTACCATTGGTGTGTCTCTTCAAGTTATAGAGCATCCATAGAATAGAAATGATGGCTGTTTGGTTTTGGCTTTTATCCTGAAATTTTCACCTTGGAGAATTCCCTCCTATGCGCTTCGCTGACTATATTATTGTAGATATGCAGACCACCCAACAATGTGGTTGTACATAATTAAATCCTTGATCCTTTTTTTTATTTCTTTTTTGAAGAACATGCATAGTAAAATAACATTTATGTTGTCACCTTAATTAAGTTTGTGTAATAGCCATAGAAACACAACCTGATATACAGTGGAGTCCAAAGGTCTGAGACGGATTAAGTGGTCTCAGTCTTTTAGATCCCAGTGGATTAATTTAACAATCAAGCTGGATGACCTGAGCATTTTTTTTTTTTTTTTTTTAATCATTTAAGTTATGTTGAACTTTGTATTTTTTAATTAACTGGTGTAATACCGATTTATATAATCCTTCATGGCTTCAAAGGATTTTAGCTTCACATTAGGAATAAGATGCTATATGCATGTTCACTTTCTCTCTGTCTCTTCATCCAAAGTGTAATTCTTTCAGAATGGATCTTTTGAGTTCATGTGAGGTTTCAGTTTTTTTCATATGTTCATCTATTTCCCGTGCTCTTCAAACTTGCATTCATTTAGAACTTGAAATTAACTCTTTTAATTTGCTTTATATGAATCACTGATTTGTTGCACAGCTCATTGGATGTCCTCATTTTGTTTTTTCTTTTTCTTTTTTTTGTTACTAGGTTGATGCATGTTCTCAAAACTAGAAAACAAATCATCTAACATGCACTGCTCTTTTCTGCGTATAATAAGGTTCAAGTCCTTTCTCTGATCACTGACAACACATTATCGTCTATGTCACTCCCACAAGCACCATTAGGGCGAGCAACCCTGCCTCATTTGCCTGTCTTTTTTTCTTCATCTTAAGCTGTGACCCTAAAGCTGTTTGCTAAGCAGAGGAATCCAGAGGATTCACTTAGATCAAATGACAGGCTAATAGCGTTTAATGAGCTGTTTTGGCAAGTTGTCGTCCTCCCAAGCTTGTTTGCAGAGCAAGGCTATCTGGCACTGCCCATCTGCAACCTCCAGCTTTGTGACTGTGCATCTCTGGTATGCATCTGTGACCTTGTGCGCATATCTATGTGTTTTGAGTGTAAATGTGTTTGATCATACAGTGACAGGGGAACGCAGCTAATGGACAGAGAGATGTGGAAAGACCTGGAACTACACAAGAGGCTTTTAGTTCCTTACCCTTGATTCAGAGATTGAGGAAGACTGATGGTCTGAGAACACTGCAGCTATACTAAAGTTACAGACAAGATAACAACTGTGAATGTTTTCCACAGATGTAAAATATGATTTGAGGGAGATAACTACTAAGAAAAAGTGATGCAGACCACCCAGGAGAGCCTACTGCTCTCTAGGATATGGACGTATGTGCACCACAGGAAGATGACTTGCAGGGGTAGTGGGTCATTTTTCATGAAGGCACAACTACTGTAGATTTAGAATGTAGAACAGATTTTTTTTGCAATTTCAATTCAACAGGCTGACATTTACATCACAAATCATTCAGATGACTGTCAACCTGTCCTAACGAAAAATGAAATTGTGCCCCATTTGCTAGGATTTGCAGTAAAGCACTGACATTCTTTCATATTTTGTTTTTGTTGAGGAGGAACCATAATTGTTCCTGCATCCAGTAGACACCATCATTATGTGTAATTGATTTTAGGCCATTTGAGTTGACATTTACTTTGAGAGACAGAGCTCACATTTGTAGTCCTATCTACTTCTATAGAGCCAACCCAGTTTGTCTAATGGGGTGCTTGAAGATGCCATTTCCTGTGTCCTGTACACTGCTCTTTCACACCTTGAGAGGAGGAATGGCAGTCAGATTTCAGTTTACTGATTTTATATGTGCCTTTTATACTGCTGTGCAACAAAATTGTAGCTTTTGTTGCTCCATCTCGAATCATTAATACAAGTGCACCACAGTTATGTTATCAACATCTTCAGTGACACAACCATGAGTGAACATATAGAGTGAGGCACAAAGTGCCAAGTCTGTAGTGATACAAGAGGGACTGGTCTTAGCTGTAACTATGGAGTGTACAGCTGCTTAGGTGGTGGCTTGTTTTAAATTCTTACCGAAGTATCTAGCGTTGTGCACTTATTCATTTTGTTTTTAAAAATGAAATAAGAAAATTGGTGAAGAATGAACTCCAAGGATAAACACTATCATTTGGCCTTGAGGGACATGTTAAAATAAACAGTTTTCAATCTGTGCAGTTAAACCAAACTGTGCTGCTGAGGAACTGTAACTAAGACAGCAGTGGCTACACACTGGCAAAAGGTTAAAGCCACAATAGACACAATGTACAATAGTGCAAAAAAGATTTAGGTCCTATAGGAGAGAAAACCGTATTTATAAAATCACCCACAGTTTAATAAAGAGGAAAAGAATCTATCCAGTACACTATTTGACCATTTCTGGTCTCAAACGGCACCAATTACAGTTTTTCAAGATACTTAGGTAGGTTGTTCCAACCATGTTGGAGAAGTTGCCACAGGCCACAGTTCTTCTGTGGTTGTAGTCTGCCTTCTGTCTCCGCATGAAATCTCAGACCTGACTCCATGGGCTCTGTGGATGTCATACCAGCTGCTGCAGGACTGTTGCGGCTGAAGTTAGTTCTTTGTGATTTGCGCTGTATTTAGGCTTATTATCATGCTTCAGGATGAATATGGGCCTGATCAGACACCTCCCTTTATAGTATTGTGTGATAGATAAGGATTTAAACATATGCGGTTCCTGAAACCCTTGCACAGTATGAGAGATTTCGGAAATGTGGGAATTAGTTACCTGATTAATGGTACTTGCTATATGGAAGCCATAATGTGTAATTTCAGGTTGATTTGACTCTCAGTGCTGAAAAAAATGAGAAATGGTTACAGTGCTTTGAATATGAATGAATTTCTTTTCTGCAGTAAACATTCATTGATTTGAGCCCAAGGTTCCTTGGTCTTTACCAGTGTACAGCACTCAGCTGCCATATAAAAGAAAGAAAATTAAAGACAAATAATGCCGTCTTGTTGTTTTATATTAGCTTATCAACTGTGATAATTCTGTTTGTCATGCAATTAAGGTAGTCTGACATACCTAAATGTTACAGAAAGGTATTCTCCCTGCTTGAAATTAATTTCCACGACCACAGTGAACTCTGGATTTAATAAATTATCACATAATCTGTATTATAGTTAAATGCAATAACTAGTACAGACACATACTCACAGAAGGAAACCCTAATGAGGTTTGCATGACTTATTGTCTGTCTTGCAGTCAGCTTCATTTATAGCCATGCTAAATTGATTTGCAAAATATTATTAAACCCACTGAACCATCCTTTCTCTAATCATTACAGAGCAACCTCAACATTTATATTACTATATATATATTTACACACACACACACACACACACACACACACACACACACACACACTGAAGCTGTTTCATTCAGCAACCCAAGCTAAACCTTTTGAGCCCTTCTCTCATTTGTGCTGCTACATTCCTAGAATATTAAACTGCCTGAGAATACAGCCTATTTCCTCCCTCCCCTTGTCTATTTAAACTAGAAAATCACCATACAGCCACCTGTGACTCATGTTCAAGTGTGTGTGAGCAGCTAAAGGGATACAGTCCTATCAGGTTAAACATCCAGAACCATTATGGTATTTATCCAGGTCTTTTCTAATATCGTACTGCCCTGTCAATACTCTTCAACACAAATGTTCTTATCTTAAAGTTAAGCTTGACAATTACTGTAAACTGTACGTGTGTCCAACCAAGTGATGTTAGTGGTTCTTTGTGCTTTATTGCAACACTGCTGTTGCAGTAAGTCGTAAACTTCTGGAGGGTTGGGCAACATGATATAAGATTACATTGTTGAACTGACTTGTATTATTTTAACCAGACTTTTGAAACGGATGAGCACGTTGGATCTGTAAACGGATAAACCAAAATTTGGCTTTCTCAACTCACAGGACAGCGAACGTACCTCTAATAATATACATTCAGACATCGTTCTTCAGGGGCATTATAGGAATGGGTCTATTGTAGTGTACAATCCTGTGTTCATGTGTTGTAATATAAACAAATTACAGATTTTTTTTTTTTTAGCTATTTGACTATTTGCTGTCTTAATGCAGAATTTAGAAACCAGCGTCTAATTCATATTTAATCAAACTCCTGTCTCATGCATTATTTACTGTTTCATCACCTACAAGTTGATTGACAAACCAGTTAATAACAATTCTATTCAACTGCTGGACAGTTCTGGGAAAAAAGGAAACTATTTTCAAAATGTTGTGATTGGGGACACGGACAAGTCAAGATTGACTGAGCGCTCAAATATTTCATAAAGTCAGCCCAGTAGTTTCAAGTCATTTAATTTGAGGAAATTATTCCGCAGAGTTTTAGTGCTTAAAAGATTATCATCATCCATTTGAATGTGTTTTAGCACGAGGCTGGGACTAGGCCTGCAGTAATTTTATAATGTAGTATATGCGTATATATTACAACATTAATGTTACAAGCTGTGCTATTGATTCTTCCATTAACCGTTTAGGAACAGAGTGATTTTGTGTGAGGTTGGTGTGCTCTGAAAGCAGGAAATAGGGCACATGAAGCCCAACTGCTAGAAAAACTTTCCACCAGCACCTCTTCTCCTAGTCCTCTGCATTGTTAGTATCACATCGCTCACCTCGTCTGCCACAGCTCAGCAGCAGATTTATATCCTTGGTTTGGTGTGCAGGCTTTCTCAGGTGAGAGAAAGCACATACTGGAGTATTTGTGGAAGAGTCAAGAAGCAAGAGAAATAATCTACTGGAAATGGTTTTCTGCATCATGAATGATGGCACTAATGTGCTGAAGAGACAGGCCTTTTTAGTGACTGTCATACTAATTTTAGGTGGAACCTTTGTAAGAGATTGGCACTTAGACAACAGAGGTAAAATTATAAAATTTCACTAAAAAGAATGTTTGATTGAGAACCTGCAAGGACCTATTTATTTCATCTTTTAAAAGAATCGGTCACTTGTCTACAGAGTTTCACAAGGTACTACAATAATTAGACTTTTTAGCTCATGTGGAAATAAATTAACATTTAATGTGGAGTATTAGAGTCCCATCTTAGCCATGCTGTCTTCACTGCAGCTGACAGACCAGATGGACAAGCAGTGCTAATAGCAGACACTAAAAGAATGAAATTATTGGAAACAAAGTTTGTGACAAAAATACGTATGTATTTACAGACAGACATAACGGCATAAAAATTCACTTTTAACGTTAAGTGGCAAGAGTGCAGGCAAAAGCAAACAGGGACTAAGGGCTGATATGGAAATTGTCTAATAGTTTTTGACATGTTGATTTGTGAAATATTTTGACTGGGCTATGTAACTATTATTTTTACCGTAGCTTAATGTTGAATTATTGTCTTGGAACTGGACATTTTTCTTTGTATTGTGTTTGTCAGTGAGGACGTTTTATCTGAACTGTTGTCAAACACTCTTTTTCTGTCAACAAAGTCAAAAGAAGTTATTTTCTAGCTCATTTGCATTAGAAATAATCTGCTTGCCTACTGAGACTTGATATTCAGGGCCTTTTGAACCCTAAGGGTGTGTAATACAACAAATGGTTTATGAAAAAGATGTTAATGCATATTACAAAGCTCTTCTCCAGCCACCTTATCACCTCACTCATATTTCTCTGCTCCTCTGAAAACTATCTGAATACTGGTGTGTAATTATGTCTGCAAAGCTCCCTCATCAATTTGTTCTGTTTAACAGTTGAAAAAGTAATCCACATGTTGAAACTTGAAGTAATTTCAAGTCACCCCCTCTCCCGCACCTACCCCAACCATCCAAGCTAACAAGTGTGTAGCTGCAGGAAAGAGGTAGCCACCTGGTGTGCAGGCCAGGTACGATGTCAGGAGGTGCACAGGCTCTGATCACTCTCAAACATATGAGCATAATCGCACAGCTTGGACAAAGGATTTCAGTGTCAGCCTTTTTCACAAAAATACAGTTTCCCAATTCAATTTAAAACAGTTTACAGTTAAACATAAAATCATGGAAAAATGCCTGATTGTTGGTAATGCTGTGAGACTTACTTACTTATTTATTTATTTATTTATTTATTTATTTATTTATTTATTATTTGAATTTTTTTTTTCTAATTTCTTTTTAAATTCGACACATGAGAATAACTGTTGTTGATAGCCACTAAATGTGGTTTTATATTGCGTGGCATTAACTGGGAAAAGTCTTCCAGGTGCAAGTGTGATAAGTTAAAACATGGTGGCAGTGACAGCACCCCTCTACAGACTTTTTCAGCCCTCTAATACATTTCATTATCTAAATCCCAAGTAAAGGAGCTTTTGAAATCCAACATTTAATTATAGATTATAATCTTATGTACCCATCTTTTATTTGAATTTCTCTAGTTGAAAACTGCTATGTATCTTTGTCTCTCTGTTTGCTGTCCACCAACTAATGCCCAGGAGAAAGAGAGATCATTTGTGACTTATTAAATGTTGTCTTAAAAAAAGAAAATCATCACATGTTGACTGGCCATTCGGAGCAGTGGAGCTAGTCAACCTGTCAGTCAGCAATGAACGCTGAGATTAACAGAAAAATGCCAGTGTGTGATTGTGTGGGTGGGCTAAATCCACTTCTATTCTCAGACTCCTTAGGGTCCAATTTTACTTTGAATCATAATTTGAATATGACAACCTGATAAGCTGTTAGTAAGATGCAACTGTGTCGACAAAGCTCGAGCAAATATAATGCATCGTCTACAGCAACTGCATAGCAAAATGCAGCATGTCAGCAAATCAACAGCTCCATTCCTCTCTTTTTCCATTTGCAGGCATGCAGCTGTTGGGCAGTGGTCAGAGCGGGTGTCATTATTGGCTAGTTATTAACAATTATCAAGGATAACCAATATGAATCAAAATTATTAATAGAAGTGAATAGTGATGTGTAGAGTCTGAGCAATGACCAGCTGTTACCGCAGAATAATGCAAAATAAGCACAAACGAAAGCAGCTTAAGATGCACTGAATTTATTAATATTTCCAATATTAATTACAATCAATATTTCTCTTAATTAATGATTAATAGTACCACAGTCATGAAATAGAAGCATGAGCACAGAATCATCACAAACAAGAAATCTGGTGCTCTACATATACAGCTCCACCAGGAAATGTACAGAAATTACTTATTGGCCCCGAAATGACTAGCTTGCTGAAATATGCTGCTTCCCCTCAGCAACAATGGGTGGAGGGAAAGAGCATCAATCACTCTATCACCAAACACATAAGAAACACACATAAACACAGACGCATTAATAAAAATGCAAACAAAGATGCCTGACATGAGGAATCCCTGCGGAATGGTTTCTCCATCAGCCTGATGATACTGCAGAGTATTATTTTTGGGTTAGGACTGTAGCCAATGAAAAGAACATTGGTGAACCACAGGGAAATGTGTATTTTTACACAGCAATGAATCAGCACACAGATGTGACTGTTTGGGTCATACTTAAGATGCAGGTGGTCAGCAAAAAGTTGATTTTGATGGAATGCTATGGTCTTGTCTCCACTCTTTCATTTGCTGGCTGGCTTGTTTGACATTGTCTCCCACGGAGCATCTGGGTTGCTGGCGGTTTGGTGTGTTGTGGCTTTACATAGGTTCCAGATTTGCTCCAGCCCCTTGACCTCGGCCTCTTTGACACATGTTTACATAAGTCAAATGCGAGGAGGTAAAGTGGGCCAAGAACCCCAGCTGTCATTACACACCCCCTGTGATCTGAGCCTTATTTACAGTCATCTCCCACAGCTCCTTGATTGATGGCAGCCATCTCATTAACGCCACCACAGTCCAAGGCTTCCTAACATGTTGGATCAGCACAACACCCTCTCACTGTTGCAGCACTGTTAAAAGTCCCCAGGAAACTAAGTGTACTCCTGAGAAAAGGAAATGGACCTTAGCATACCATAACTATAACTCTCTCTGCTTTGATATTGTTTCAGGAAGCGGGAGGAAAAAAATGTTAAGAAGCAAATGGGGAATGGTGCAAAGGAGAGAGAGGTTAGCAGAAGGGGTGTTGATATGATGTGAATGATTTATTAGTGTGGCTGGACACTTAATAATTACTTAACACACACACACATAGATTACCTTTACAGTATTTCTGTCAGGCGACGGCACAAGAATGGAAATGATATGTGATTGATGCCAGGAAGCATAGGCACAGCCCAGGAGGAAAGCAGTGCAAGGTCTTACTTATAAAAACATCAATCAGGGAGCATGGTCTGTGAAGCCATGGGTTGTGAAACACCCGAGATCCCCCACCCCTACCCTTCACACAGTGAACAAGACCTGCCTCAGAGGGAAGTGGGGTTTCTTTGCTCTCTTAATGAAGACACTGATGCGATACGCAGCTACACCTACTGTACATAGATCACATGCTGCCGTCATGCTAACACAGCTCTACCACGACTGTAAACAAACACGGACCACACTGTTGCAGCCACGTTTCATTTCATTCACGACAGTGAACAACAATCCTGCTGCATAGCAACAACCTGAATTAGAGTTGCTCCAGTTGATTCTTCTCTGTGGCTGTACCCAAACTCATTTCGTCTTGACTGCAGCACAGTGGACAGTTCGTTAGCTCTGTATAAAAGGGGATCAGATTACAATAAACAAGCCTGTATTGATCCAAGACTCCACTAAATTACTAAAATCACTTTTTAACCATATTAAATGTGTAGCCATACTGTAATAAGAGGGTCTCCCAGAAGCTAATCAGCTTTGTAAACCAGAGAAGACCCATTGCATGATGTCATTCCTGATTTGGTTTTTAAAACAAAAGGCTTTTTTTTTTTTTTTTTGGTAGCTCTGCAACAAAAAGAAAATAAATTGTACTTTTAAAAGTACTTATTCTGGCTATCTGATCTGTGTAAGTATGATGTTAGATGCTCTGCTGTGCTGCAAGGACCAGTGTACAGAAACTGAAGGATTTTAGGTACCAAGAAACTTAAATATAAAGGAATGCTCTGTATTACTTTCCATTATATTGGATTATTTGCTAACTTTGATTAGAAACGCAGCTCAGGCAATAAGAATCATAGAGAGCTAATATTTTGCACTTTACTTTAGTAGTGACTGTCTGTTCTGTGATGAGTTTCTCGGTACTGCTTACCAAACCCTATTCTGCTTGGTATTTTTACCAACTCAAAGGTCATTTGTCAAGGTTCTTTTAATTGGGTTATTTTTCATGGAGCAAACATGCCTCTCTGGGGATTGTTTCATTTAAAATGTTGATAAGCACCTGATTGTTCCTGTGTCTGTTATCTGCACAATGCTATAGCGTGAGTGCAGGGCTAAGCTAATGGTCTTAATATGCAAATTGGCATTTTTAAGCTCTAATGAAAATGAAATTGACATGTTGTGTAAATACTCAATGAGTATAAATCACATAGTTTTTGCCATTTGGATTATAAGTTTTTAATTCTTTCTTTTCTGGCCATTTCTTATGAGACTTTCTTGGAGGAAATGTGAAAGCACTTCACTCTCCCCCTGGTACCTATTTGCATTGCATTATTGTGCAGGTGCAATGGCTAGGGAAGGGTCTGGAACCATGCTAATGAACAACCTTGTTTAATTAACTTCAAGTTAAAACGGCGTGAAATTGAAAATGATTATTGCCAAAGTAAACATGCCTAATTAGGATATAAGGCGTGTAAGTAAATTATTTGATAAGTATTGTTTATTCGGAGCTGTGCATCACCTGGTTTTGTGCAAGCTGAATGCATGATGGCAGACAATCTAAGTTCTTATGAGTAGTCCAATAAATTTAAGGCTCATAGTTTAGCTTACTGATGTACATTTTCCGATAATTGTTGTGGAAGACTCTAGCACGGAGGAGTGCCAGATTTAACTTTGCTCCATTTCCACAAATAAATGAGGTGAATCAATATTATAAGCAAATTAAATAGAATTGTTAAAACAGTCTATTGCGCTCTTGTCAATGCTTTTACACTCAAAGGACGACAGAAACCATTTGCTTCTGTGTGTCGGTTTATTGTCCTAACCAAAGACTAGATATTATCTATGGCACACACCCGACAATAGTTAAGAAGTCTTAAACTTGGACAACTTACACAACATTTTCATATTTCAATCAGTGCAGGTCTGCAGAACAATTTCAGACGCTGGCGCTGAAGGAATATGCCATTGGATGATGAATGAGCCTGTCAGATTAGGTACAATTTGATTATCTATTGATTCCAAGTTTAATTTCACTAATCAACTCATAAGCAACGATGTATATACAACATATGCTCACACATTACAACTAGGAATGGTACGTCCCTCCTTGCTTTCTTATGCTTACCATTCAAAAATGTTGATTTTGACCACTAGGCTTCAGATCAACAACAGCACAAACCGTACATAGACATGTTGCTCTTATTTCATATTTAAAACCACTACATGTTGACAGATAAATCCAGAAACAATGTGTGGAATCAATATTAGTAAAAGTGGATGGAGCTTGTGTTAGTTCTGTCGAAATAATATTGTCCTTGTTAATTAAATTAATAGAAGATCATGCGTTGGTCTGCCTCTGTTTGCTCTCTCATCATCTACCAATGTTTCAAATTCAAATTCAAATGCACTACAGACTGTGATTCATTGAAAAATGGGTTTTGACAAAATAAAATTTGTTTGTAATTATGAATAGAATTATTCTCAATATGACAATGCATCAATTCATAAATTGGAGAAGATTAAACAGTACTCCTGAGTAACAGTTCTTGTCACAGCTTTTTGTATAGTTTAAAACTTCTCTAGATTAGCCTGGATAATAAAGTCATCTCTAAATCTTGATTCACTAAATTCTACAGATTGGCAAACAATAATGTGGCTGATTTTATCCCTTTATGTTGTCTAAACCCTAATTAATTATAAGAGAATTGAATAGCACAGGATACAATTGCACTGGCTCTTTCACCAAAGCTCACTGTGTCCGTCCATCACCTGAGGCTATTCTTCTTGCTTGGGCATTTTCAAGGTTGGTCCAATGGTCTTTTTCCCCATTTTGAAAGTGCACAACAGAAACCATATTTTCCAAACTCCAGTATGATCCTGATAGGTGATTAGAAGAGATGGTAATAAGTTCACTTGCCCTAACATAAAAATACTTACATATTCTAATGTTGCACCAATGGGATGCAGATTTATTATGGTTAATCTGATTAATGTTCAAAAATGTGAAAATATTTTTTTTGGAGCAGATTGCATGAAAAAAGGCATGGTATGGTTGATAGCATGGATGTCACTGTCTGGTTTTTGAGGGATTCTCTTAGTTCTCTGAAGATTTAATTATCCTTTTTAAAGACGTTAAAAGTTTTAATAAAATATGCAACCAGTGGACTTTTAAGTTATTCATTAAAAATTATTAGTCAGTGGCAAAGCTTAAATGAAATGTTAGTTGCCAGTTCGTATGTTATGACCTATTAAGTTTTCATCAGTAAGTTTTTGATAGCATTTGATTTTAAACTAAAGTTAAAAGACACTATTTCCGATCACAAACTTTGTAAATACTGTAACAAAATTTCCTAATCAGTTCTGTAAAACTTTTTTTCTAATGAGTTTAGAGGCCATTTAGAGTTGAGAGTACCACATGGTGAGCTGTCTGATAATCAGGATGGAGCCAAGAGCAGGTCAGACCCTTCACTTATACATCCTCTTCTTCATCTTCTCCTCCAAATATAAAATGAACTGATGAAGCCACTCGGATGAGTTGAAGCATCTTTAAGAATAAACAAATAATTGCCCTCGGTTAAATTTTCTCAGAGAGCTATGACCTGGATGACGAATGAACCCACGCAAACGTCCTCCACTTGTGGTTTCTTCTCTGATGGTGACAGCCAGTTTGCAAACTTGAGGCTTAAACATTTTTGAAACCAACTAGTGACATCATGATGGCCACTTGACCACTTAATACCAGGCTGCAGACTGCTTATAAAATGGTTTTAAAATGAGGTGCTGTCAGGCATTGTTGGCCCATTGCTATTTCAGGGCAGCGGAAAGTGTCTGTGCAATTGGAAAAAACAAAAACCTGCTCTGCAGTCAGGGCCACAGTAATTCACTGTTACTTTAAGGGCGTGTATTCAAAAGAGTAATATGGATTTCACTATCGTCGTCTAACATGCATGCACTGTCATTCTTGTTAGGCATAAGCAGAGTGTGCCACAGTGTTTCCCATTAATTGTCCACAGTGATAATGAACAAGGAACATTCTGATTTGTGCTGCTGCTGCTGAGCTGAGCTCAGAGCATTGATTCACTCTGCCCTTCTTTGTCCCTCAGGGTGCACAGAGTGGCTGTGTTTCTCTGCCGAGACTGGACTCACTGGTCAGTCACAATACGAAACCGGCAAACCCCAAGTAGGATCCCATTCTGTTTGAAACTCCACCATTGTAATAACAATACACCAAGGTGCCTGTGGCTGACATTTCAATGGTATGGAAGATGGTCTGATTAGTTTTTTATGAGTTACACTCGCAGGATTAATTAAGAGTACTCAGCACAACCCTTTAGTGACTGTGACAGTTTTTATTAGAAAAAGTGATTTGGACACACCATTACTGCATTTGCATCACAAACCTACTCTACTCTACAGACTCTACTGTATATTATACAATATACTCTATCTCCATATGTCACACTCATCTCAATACTAAAGTTAGACTGTAGTATTTCTCTCTCTCTCTCTCATATATAAACAGCCATGCTAGTAGAATTTAGGTTAACTTAGTTTGTGTATTCAAGGCTGCTTGTAAACACAACAGACTTGGGCAACAAATTATGATCCGAGTAGACCTGACAATATCAGAGCTTGTCAATAATGTGCTCTTTGATCATTTGTATGAATTAATATTACTTTGTGTCATGTAAATGTTGGTAATCTATCTGTCCCTTAATTCAAAATTTGAAATAGCAAGAATAAGTGTGTTCAAGGATCTGCATTTGAGGGCAACTGCAGTATGTCAGTGTTTTTTCAGCACGCTTTGTTGGGTGTTTTAATGTGGTTTCTATATCTCAAGAAATTTTTAAATGTGTAATACACATTTAAAAATTTCTTGAAAGTACTAAGTCACACAAAGTAAAACTGCGCATGGAGCAGATGTTGTTTCGGGGTATTTCCATCCATTGGTATGAACAATTTTAGAAGAAATTTAGTGTGCAGGAACCCTCAGTCCTGCCTCTTCTTTCAGTAATTACTGACAAACCACCTGAATTCCAGTTTAGAAACAACTTCTTGCGTTATGCCAACATGGGTTGGGACGTCTTTTCTTATCCATTGCACTTATTATTAGTGCAATCATCATCGACACACTGTAGGTTGCTGTTGACGGTTCATACACTCTCCTGAATAGGGTTAGGGTTGGGCCTGTCTTTGCAACGTAAGGACAGTGCAACTGACTGCTTGGGGTCTGCAACAATCACAGCCCATTTTACATGCAGGGCGGGTGATGTGCTGAAGTATGTGTAACTATACAAAAATCAACATCAGCCCCTGGTGTGGCTAACCAGAAACCTAAACACATAGAGGAAACCCTAACAGAGTGTGTAACCAGATTTTCATTTGTGTATGCAACGGTTAGCAGCGCTGTTTTCAGTAGTGCGTGTTTTATGAAACGTTAACCCAGTGGACATCACCTATTTCAAGTAACTGTCCTTTCTTGGCCTTGGCCCGATGTCCAAGGCCCAGAGCTGCAGGTCTGAGGGGTGGAATATTACTCCTTAGCTCCTCAAGTTGCTTGTGTTGCTGTTAAGTCAGCTGTTGATACATAAGGCCTTTTGCTTGAAAGAAACAGCAGGAAGACATGGTGGTCAAGTCTGCTGGTGTTTAACGCATTCATGCTTAGAAATCTTAAGCAGGACCTGGCGTTGCTACCATGGGGGAGAAGGAAGAGTTGCGATTGAGGTCAGGGCCAAGAGAAATCCACAAGCCAGGAAAGGCCTCAGAGGATTCAAGCCAAGAGGATCCGGGGGGCGAGAGCAAGCTCAGGGCCAAGAGAGAATAGAGTGAGAGGAGGAATGAACGCAGTAGACCTGGGTCACATGCCATACAGAGACCCAGGGTTTGTGGCAGTCTTCACATAGGTGTGAAAAGATGAGCATTATGGGAGGCTGAATTTAATGGACCCTCCTTTGTCTGCGGAACATAGAAGCATGTTGTCGCATCCATTTCTTGAACTCACTGTGGCCCAAAACATACTTGAAGGCATGTGTGCACTACCCACAGCTGCAGTGTTTCTGTTACTGAATGTTTGCAAGTGTTTTGCCAAACTCACAGATTTGTGATAGGCCTGTTTCCTTTGGTAGATTTGGCATCCAGCATTTGTGAGAATTCTTCTCAAATATTAGAAAAAAAAAAAAAAATTGTCATGAAAGGTTTGAAGGCTGATCGCCATGGCAATGGTCAAGGCTTTGAGGATTTGCAAGTAAGCTCCAGTGGAAAATCTTAAATCTGCTTGTTGCATCATAACAATGAAGCTTTCAAACCTGAATAATTGCTAGCTGCCACTAACTTTCACAGCAGAGCCCTGCCTGGACCAGTCTAAATTATGGCTCAGGAAGCTGAAGGGGTCAGTCAGTTTGTGACTGGTTGGAGATAAAGATACAAAATAATAATAATAATAATTAGCATGCACTAAGTGTAGCTGCTTAATTCCCAGAAAATTATCACTCCAGAATCTCAGCATGTCTATTCACTGTGTTCTTTCCTTTCACTCAAATTTTTAGATTTATACTTTCACCAACAAATATTACTTATATGGTTGTTTTAAAAGATACCTACATTTATTTAATACTGAATTCCCAGTTGAGAAATCTGTTCTTTTAGTCAAAGGCTTAATTTGAGATTGCATTGTTTCCAAATATAAGTGAGGAGACTACTTTTTCTTTTTTCTTTTGTTCTTTTTGCATTGTGGTGCTGTTTGTTCTTCAACTGATGTGTCAGAGCTCAACTCCATGATGCACAGATCTCTGTGGAAACTTACCAATATAAACTAAACCCCCCCGTGATTGCAAAAGTGGTAAATCCAATATCCAAACTCCAGTAAATTTTGACAGTCCAAAGGTTTACTTTCATGGAGGACACTCCTTAAATAAATGCACAAAAAAAAAAAAATGAAATGAAGTGATGCCTTCCTTTTCAGGGTTACTTTAGAATGAATGAAAGAATGAGTTTATCTATCTACTGTAGTCCTGGCAGGCTCTGGACAAAGCAAGGGATAAATATATTTGAAGTGTAAATGTAGTTTTACATCGCACTCATCAGTTAAAGGGAAACCAAACCACTAGTAAGTGCTGGTGAAGACACTGCTTGGTTAATAAACAAGTGTAAAACCCTTTTTTTAAAAAGATAAAACAATGACATTACGAGAAGTATCACCTGCAGTGATAAACTTGAATTGAGTCTTCATGGGGCTTTACAACAGGTTTTAGCTTATTGTTTAATGTGCTATCCACATTTCACTGTTTTAGCTCTGCTCTCATAGCATCATTTCAGCCAGCAGTCACCTGCTCAGCACCAAACACCCATCTGTTGACCATTTAGGTCCTAAATTGTCAGATATTTCTGTCAAAAACCTGTGGTGAACTAGCATAGAGGTTGAAGAATGTAAATATTTGACATTTATTTGCTAGGTAGGCATGCTAGATGTGCACGTATGCAGCTTTTTTTCTAACAAGTTACAATACCAACTTAGAAAGTTCAACTTAGAAAATGCATCAGTGTTGTGAAGTTGTTTCCACTGGCCAAAAGTGGCCAAAAAATATCTATGTTTGATGAAAGATGTCTTATTTCAAATGTTTAGGTGTTAGTGACCTTATTAACACTTATTAACAGAAGAGCCGGAATTCCATAACTACTAGAACTGCTGTAAACGGTCATTTTGACCGCTTGATTCCAAACTCTATACTTGCTCATGAAAAATACCCAGTTGAACATGTATTCATTAATTGTGTTATGATATCTTTAAAAAAACTAAATAACACCAAGATGTATATTTTAACAAGTTTAATTATACATTTAAAGCATCGTAAATCGTAACTATTGCATTTTTTCTCGATAGAATTCAACATAACGTAGAACACGAATACAAAAATTTTAAGTATTATATTTGATAGTTAAACATTTTATTTTAACATTTGGAACAAAACAGTCGTCCCTGACGTTCTTCAGCATGCCATCATGGAACACACATAAAAAGGCTCGGAGCTTTGGTATGCGCTGTGGGGCTAGCTGCCTCCGGCTGAGAAGAGAGGGCAGACTAGACCCAGTTGGCTCAGGGGTATGTACTGGTTCTGGAATCCCTATAACAACAACAACAACAACAACAATAAGAAGAAGAAGAACAAGAATCGGCTAATTATAATAATAATAGTAATAGTGAAAGGGTTGCGGAGAAAAAGGCAGCACAGGACAGCAGAGAAAAACACAGGACAGCAGAGCTCACCTGGCCCACGTCAGCCGTGAAGAGAACATCTGGATCCACAGTATCCAATGAAAGTCGACACCTTTTCTTCAGTATAGACCTATTTTCACGTAGGTCACTGTCCAAGTTTTGAAGCATTTCCAAGGCCATGGCAGCTGTCATCTTTCTCTTCCTTCGCTCATTTATTTTAGACATTGTCTGGTCTCCTTACTCTAAACTTTGATATATAGAATGGTACAAATACAGATCTCTGTATAATCCGAGACCGATCGTGACTTGACAGACAGTGATAGTTGCTGAGCAACTAAAACTGTCATACTGTCAACATAAATCGCGGGAAATATGAACTTCAATACCGTGAAATTCCGTGCGGTCAATATGACCGCTTATGGACGAAATGGGTAAAAATGATCATATCCGCTTTGTCGTTTGTGTTATTTATATAAAAAACATTTTAAATTAAAATACAGACACTTTTAGGAAAAGTCAAATACCAGCAGGATTGTATCTTATTATTCGACAAAGTTATTGCACATAGAAATTTCAAAACGGTTAAAATGACCGTCTTGGCCGTTCTAGTGTTAAGACAGCACAAAGATCTGAAGGGAAGGAAAATTGAACTATTGTGCACTGATTGCTATGCTCTTACGATGTGCATGTACAGAACACAAAACAACATGATGGACAACAGAGTTTCTCTGGATCACAACAAAACATACATTCATCCAGTTTGTGCATCAACATAGAACCAACATAGAATAATTTCTACGCTCAAACTCTTCAGCATCCTTTAAATAATCTTAAAAGATTCTTCTGTTTTTGCACTTTAGTCTCAGGAACAGACTGAAATCTTTTACATCTCTCAAGTCTAAGACAAGCATCATACAACCAGTCTCTATTCTCCATTTCTTTCACTCATGATGACATTTTAAAGAACCCCATCCTCCCACCCCTGAACCGAATAGCACCACACAGCGCATGCTCAGATCAATGGTTTCAGAAACACAGAGAGAAAACAAATCAATTATTGTTCAAACAAAAGGCTCCAGTGTCCAGGAATCAATACACGAGATGTATTACATTGCAGATGCTCTGTAGAGCTCTGAAATTCATTTTGTTTATGTTTTACCTTGGACAACAAAATCAACTCTTTATCATTTGTGACCCAGTTAGAATCACTGCTGCCACTCCACTGCCATTTCTCACTGAATTCTGACTACAGAATCAAAATCTTATTTACTGGAAGAGAAAAACTGACAGGAGTACTTAGTATGGTTATGAGTATGTGAACGTAGCCCTGCTTACTTAATGGATTTTCTCTTCTGTTTGTCAGCCGCTTAACACGCCGCTTAATACAAGACTATTGGAGTAATCTTTCGAATGGGAAAGTTTAGTTTACATTAACTTCTGTGCATGAACTTAACAGCCCAATATCATAACTTAAGTCTGAATGTTAGACACTGTATCAAGGACAGCTTGAGTTATAAATTGTTACTGATCAAAGATCCTGGGCTTATTCTTAATGGGCATATGCAAACCTCTTAATAATGCTGCTGACATCCCCGTCTGACAAGTTCACATATGATTACACTCATAAAACATAAAATATATATGGAAACACCTATCCAGGCTCTCTTCCAGAAAAAGGACCCAGCTGCTGCTAAACATACTGAACTCAAACATAAGTTTTAATCAATACTTCTCTCTGTGAGAAAATAATATTCTTCTCATATTTAAAATGTTTCTGTGCTGTAATGCACAAGGAGCTGAATTGCATTGTGTACGGCATTAAAGGTCAGCTGTGAGCAATAACCAGAAGTGACTTTTTCATACCACCATGTGCAAGACTACTTGGCTAGATGCTGAAATTTTGTGGTCATTCAATTTCACAACACCTACATGCAGACATGGACACTGTTGCATACAAACACTCATGCATATACTGTACAGTGCGATATGTAAATACGTAAATACACTTTGTACTTAAAAATATATGAAAATATACACAAATATGCAGAGTGTGGATGTCTTTTTAGTTTCAAACATCAAGCGGCAGAATGATTTTCACAGACGTTACTCCACCGTCATGCTGTCACTCTGATAAATTGTGGCAGAATTATCCATGATTGCATTTGAAATGCAAAACAAGGACAGCATTTTGAGGCAGGGGGGCTGTTGAGTTGCCAGTAGTTTGTAAGGTGATGCAAACTTCATCACAAAGGTCTTATTAGATATTCCTAAATGTACATCTGTATAAAATGACAGCACACAACATGCAGCCATCTCCTGTATCCGGTGCCACCTGTTAAGACACATCCAGTAATGTCATTACTTACTCCTCTAAATTGCAAAATATATACAGGGAGTCCATGATTTGTCTTAGATATCTTAGATTGCATCAGAAAGAAGACTTGTGATCTTTGCCTCGAGTTGCCAAAATTTTCTTGACTACAGCCACAATTTGCATGCTTTCATTTATCAGAGGGCTGCTACTTTTAAGTGGAGTTGCTGGCAGAAAAACGGGGGCTGCGGCTGGCACCCAGGGTTAAGGGGTGAATGGTGCACTGGAGCAGCTGCCCTTCAGCAATTTCAGTTATAATTGCATAAATCAGAATGTAACAGAGGCCAAAAGACGTTCTACCTCAGTGAGATTATGTCCTCATGTTTACTACAAGTAAAGTTTTAAAAGAAGTCCCCAGGCTTATCACTTCAAAGTGCATTTCCATCTGACCCTTTTTTTTTTTTTTAACATTCCTCATCAGAACCAATACATTTATCAGAATGGCCCTGAAATATGCTAACCTTTAATGGTTTTGTGAACATTTAAGGTCCGATGTATGAAATTTAAGGTTTGTACATTTTAAAAGGATTAATTCTCACTTCAGAAATTAAGTTGCCCAAATGGCACTTCAATAGAGATCCTAATTAAAAGCTGCAGCATACTGCCAAATGAAATGTGGTGACAATGCTATATGCTGCACATTTGGGGGGGAGGGGAAAAAAAAAAAAAAAAAACCTTCAGCAGTAGAGATTCACCAAATGTTAAGTATTAGTATGTATTAGTCCTGAGTGGACATTTCTTTTTGCAAAGTTTTGACCAATATCTATGCTGGTCTCACCTGATATGAAGGGATGTATTTCACAATTTTGAAGGCTCAAACATAAGGCTGAGGGTACTTTTAAATATCACGGGGAAGAAATTTGTAGTGCGCCCAGCAGCAAATAAATGTAATAATCACACACTAAAAGTTGGACAATTTATGCTAAAGGCAAACATAGCCAACACAGGACCATGAAAAGGGGACAGATTCATAAAATCTCTGCAGCCAGATGGTAGCAACTTGTACCCACTGAACAGGAAATGACTGCAGTCAGCCAGTGCTGACTGGGCCTGTTTTCTTATACTGTAGCTGTTAAATACCAAAAATTCCTCGAAGTTTGTCCTGGAAATGTCACTGTATTTACTCACTATCCCTTCCACCCTCTTTCTGTTTTCCAGGGTGAGTGGCCCAATCAAATAGGTAAATAAAAAGGTTAAACTAACCTTAAAGTACACACGCTTATGGGCTTTTTCACAAACTACTTGATCGGTTTTTTTGGGTCAAATCTTGATGTTTTTAAACAGTTATGGTCCCTACATATTTGTCATTTTGGACACCATAAACAGATCAAGGGCCCTGTCATGTATTTATTTACTTATTTATTTATTTATGTAGTTAGTTTTACGTGTTAATGTTCAAGAAGGTTTGTGTGTATCAGTTACTAAAATCATGACGATGGTCCATAGTATAGTAAACCAGGGTCAGTGTTGTAGATGCTTAATTGTGTGCTTGAATCCAGTCAGGAGCTGAAGAGAAATCAGTGAAAAGCAACTGTGCCAAATGACTTTTGGTACCTCCAGATATCCCACAACCGTTTTAAGTATAGTACATGTGACATACTCAAAACCTTACCTGCCCTAGAGGAAATTGTAGTTGGTCCAAATTTCTTCGAGTTGGCCTCAAAATCAAATTTTTGCGAGTTTTTCATAGATTTTTATAACCAGAGAAGTGTGTGCCACAGGCCAAATATTAAAGGATTTTCAGTGGAAAAGATGTCAACTAACAGTTCTGCACAGTACTTAAAGTTGACCCTGAAAATTGTCTGGGCCAGAACTTTCACTACTCTGAAGCATTTCAAATCTATATCAACATATGTTTCTTCAGCTCTGAGCAAGCTTTATTCAACAGACAGTTCCTTACCACAAATAAGAGTATTATAAAGATTACATTCATTCTAAAAGTTATTCAACACTCTGTACTCTGTGTTGATTCCATTATAACCTGTGCTTTGGCATATATAAAAAACATCTGAAGTACCTCAGTATCAGCAATGTTTGTGAGGAGATCCACAAAAATTCAATGTTGGCAGACCACATTTTTGTTCGCATGTGAACGGAACCCACCTCTGAATGACTATCCAGAGACTGCTGGCTCTCAGTCTCAGCTGTTCACCAAAACCATCAATGGCCAAATCAGATTGTTGGTCCCATTGGCAATGTCATGTCCCTATCAAGGCCTTAGGGAGGATGGAGGGGAAGGGGGATCCTCCAGTAACCTTGTTTTTTTTTTTTTTTTTTTTTTGGGGGGTGGGGTTTGTCGCACTCCAGTACATCTGCCCCCCCTGCCCGTGACCCAATGATCTCAGGAACAAAAGTCCATGACACCAGTACCCAGCCTAAAAGTAGCTGACAGAACACTAGGCTATACTGAAGTGGTCCCAGATGAACACAAAGGAACAAAAGAATGCTGGCAGCAAGAAAATATATCTGTTTCTTGTAAATTCTCATTTTAAGTAATCTTGCTGCTCTTTCCTGTAGTTTTATAGTTTTGATGATTTGTCGATTGGCTTTCCAGCAAAAAAATAAATAAAGTAAAAAAATGTTAATCTTCCAAATGAGGTTCTGGTCTATGCTCATTTGAGCCTCTGGGGCAGTTCACATTAGGTCTGCTCAGAAATCCACATTCATGTCTGCAGGAGAATTCTGCACATATACAGATTAGAAATAATCAACTTTATCTGCTAGAAATTGCATTTATATTATAAGCATGTATTCAAAGTGATGGTCAAGATCTTAACCTTCTCCCCTACAGTGCAGTTTCCAAACACACCAAATAAAACAATAATGCGGTGGACTAAACAAGGGAATGCAACAGAAACCTTGCACTGCAAGGTCATTAGGTTAATTGGTAGCACAAAATGAGATTGTCTACTGCAAAATTGTAGATGTCTATGTGAATTGTTGTTTTACTCTATGTACTGGCCCTGTGGTAGGCTGCTTACAATTTACAGTCTTCTACTAATATTAATAAAATTGGCATGACATCTAAAAAAAAAAAAGAAAAAGTAAAGAAAATCTCGTGGCGAGGATGCCAGCCAGGTAGAGGCCTGAGGTGATGGTGGCGCTGACAGTGCTCTGAAGCACCAGGCTGGCTGTGGAGGTAGGTATAAACAAAGGTTAATCCCCTCAGACAAGCAGAGGAGAAGAGCTCCGGTGTGACAGGCATCCTGTTCGTTCACCAATGCCTCTGCTACCTAGAGGCAAAATCCTCCTGTCTCCATGTAAAGGCTATTTGCTTAAACATGGATAGACACTTGCTGTCTTGGGGTGAATGGAAATGCAGTTTAAAATTGAGATTTTATTTTTTTTTTATCATCTCACTCAGCCTGGATGTGGCTTGATAATATATAATCATATAGAAAGAAAACTTAAATAGAAAAATACTCACACATAAAAACCTTTATCATCACCAAAGGGTTGTTTGTAAAGAAAGGACAAAAAAAAAATACCAATCATTTAAAAAACTTTTTTTCCCCCCATTCAGCAGTTCAGACTCCCTGAGGGATGAGGGATTGTGGTATATTCTGTAATGAAATTTGGAAGGTCAGTGGCTCTCTCTCTTTATCCCTGTCATGTAAAATATTGTATTTGATTGTGTTTCCACATTTCTCTGAGGGATGATTTGTCTTTTGTGGTATTTTCTGATTTTCACCAAGGCAAACGGAATGGGCTGGACCTTTCTATTCATCTGTTTGTATATCATAAATAGTGCAGAATAGTTCTTATCTTATTACAAGTAGTATAGCATGTCGTCTTTATCTGAAATCCAGGACGTTATAGTTGCATTTGGATATTGTCATGCCAAGTCTGTCTGCATTATGATTAGATTCTATTCTGCAAAGAAGGTGGGTGGAGCTGGGGGACATGCGACACAGTAGGTGCCAGGAAACACTTATTTTGTTTTGCTGAGGAAAGGCTGCTCTGTATCCTTTTTGACAGGCAGCTTGAGCTAGCAAGAAGAGGTGGGGTTTTCACTTGTTTTTCTGTTTTTCTGATGGATCTAGCCAAACTATAGACATTGAAACTACACCTGCGTTAAACTGAGATGCCAGACAGACTATATGGTCTGAATTATCTTTTGACACCACAGATATAAATTCATACTTTGGGCACTTACGTCTGAAACAAACATGTCTCTGTTTGGATGCAGCATAAATCCCAAGTAGAAGAATGATCTGTCAACAGAAAGTGGATTTTGACAAATTATAAGGAAAATGCATCAATGCTTTTTTAAATCCATTTTTGAATTGGACTGCAAACCATCGGGGGCATTGCGTTTGCATCTGTGTTGAGAACTGCACATGGCTACTAAATTTATATCCATTACTTTCTTAGTTTTTCCACTAGATCAACATAACTGCATTCAGTGTATTATTTAGTGCCATAATAACAACCACAGCTGGACCACTGCTGCGCTCTATGCTCAGATTTGGACCTTTCTCTGTGTATTTCTTTTAAATGTAAAGTATTGCACCTCAGCGTTTAGTTTGACTCTGTAAGTCTAAAGGTCTGTCATGAGAAAGATCTTAACAGGGGCTTGATCAGCCTTCACTTTAGGCAAAAATTAAGAAGTATGAATTAATGATGATATAAAATGTGTTCCTCAAACACATCTGTTATGGATAACTATTTCCTAGCTATTTAATTTGAATGTAAGAAGGTGTGAACTTACCCCTGAAATGAGTTTTTAGGGGATTGGGGATGCTCAGCGCCTCCAGCCCTTCAGGGTGCCAGGGGCAGGTCAAGGGCTCTGATTGTCAGTGTTTATTAATGGGCCCTGCAGAGGGTGGTGACAGCAGGGTGATCTCTATGATGATGATGTCTTATTGCTTTCCGTGAGCACCTCAGGTACATACATATTTATGATGTGCTGCCACCTTGACACCAGCTAGAAATATCTGTTTAACACCCGGCCCAGTTGGATGCTTACCAAAGCAGACTCAAAAACAAAACAGTCTTTTAGCTCGAACGGTTCCAGTGTCCTGTTAACATTAACAAACAGCAAAATGACTATCATTTATGTTTCAGGTGGTCCCAAAATATGAAAAGCGGTTTGACATTGTGTGTAGTTCTGACAAAACGGCGGGAACGGCATCATGTCAGAGAGGAGAAACCAGCGTGATGAGATTAATCATGCCATAAATTTTCACTGTACTGATGTCAGCACTTCATGTTAATCAGATGGCTTTTTGACCACAAATTGAATTAATTGGAACTAATTTGTATGACAGATTGATTTGTGACAATACGCGTGTATGCGTTAAATATTAACAGCTAGCACTTCCCCAGGGACAGCAGGGATTTTAAAGGGCAACTCATACGCCATCATTTAGTTGATTAATATGGGCCACTCATGTCGAGCAGACAGATTTGTTTTACTTACTTATTCATGTCCTCACAGAATGCAACTCTCCTCTGTCTTTACTCACAGCAATTCTGCGTCACTGTCCACCTTGTGACATTCATTCTGGTGTGCATCGACAAGACAGATTGAACAAAGAAGCAAGAAATCTGATTTTTTTTTTTTTTTTTTTTTTTTCCAGTCAGCTAATAGCTCACAGAATATATAATCCTGAATACATTTGGAAAGAGCACACACTTTAACCCTTTGCACCAACAGTTTATTCTGTCCGCCTGGACTTTTTGCTTATTCTAACCGTAAGCAGGCCAGGAAGTGTCCTGCCACTAAGTGCTTTTGCCATTTTTCCAGAAGAGTCGGAACCATCGATATCCGGCAGTTTACATTATGTTGAAAGAATGGGTTAACGACGAAGGAACGGATTCGCTGACTTCCGCCAACAGCGTGAGTGAAATTACCGCAATGACCCTATATTGGCTGTGAAGTGAAACTTCTCAGCTTTCAGAAACCATTAGAATATTTTGATCGAGCTAACATTTGTGAACATACGGTAATTCGAATTCGTGGCTGCCAGTGACGACACTCAGATTAGAAGGGTTGAAGTATTTTATTTTGAATTTGATGAACAAAACTTTGAATTTGGAAGAGTGCATTTTATTAAGTGCCTAGAGAAGAAGGTATGTTTATTGGAAAAATTAGTTACGTATGCTTTGAAGTGAGTAACATCAGGTTATTAGGTGGGTAATGGCCATGTATCAATCAATGAGTCCTATCACTTTCAGTCTTTTTTTTTTTTTTTTTTGTGTGTTTTACATCTTTGCACTTTTGCAAACTGGCCATGTTTGATTGATCCAGCACTTTGTTTAGAACATATGCAACATAATCTTGACACTGATTAGCTAAAGCAATAAATGCCCCCAAATACTTTCACACACAATTTCACCGGGGTCAAACAATGCTAGTGTTTCACTGTCCTCTAGTCAGTTCATTGCGTATCCTAAATTCAACATTCATGCAGATAAAGCTTAGGCCAAATAGCAAGATCAACTCAGGCAAAGCTGAACTCAGAGCAAGGTCTCTGATGGCCCACAAATCATTTGGCACTTGGTCTAATAATTTGGTTTGTTGTTTGTAACAGAAGATTCGATCTGGGTTTTCAAATGAAATAGTCTTAATGTTTCCTACTTCCTTTGAGCAAACTGAAAATTCCTCTCTGCAAATAAGTTCTTCGATTTATCCAGTGTGCACTACACTGTGATTTGTGATGACAGGAGTTGAATATTACACTGATACTGTATGGCACTGTAAATCCACCGCCTCCTCTCTGCTCCTGCTGTCAAATGCATTCTGAAGTTGTATTTCAGCCATGCCCCTTCAGGACGGAGCTCGCTGAATAGAGAAATAATGAGTGCTGTCTAGAGACAATGTCGCTATTATTTTGGATCTTCCTGATCTCTCTCTCGCTCTCTCTCTCTTTCTGTCTATATCCATTTTCTTGGAGTTTTCTCCTCCACCTCATGTCTTCCCTTCATTCTCCCTGCATCTATGGCTCCGTTCCATCAGCAGTCATACCACCCACTCTCAGATGATTCGTTTCTCTCCTCCCTTTTTGTAAGTGGCACCATTAAGATCCTGTCATTTGTGAATATGCGTGAAATGTACAAAGGCTTCTGGGAAGAAGGTTTGCAGGCAGTCTGTGTAATTGTGCTTTAAAGACATAAGGTGGATTAACAGCAAAGCCAAGAGCAGACTGGATGCATCATGCCATCTGTTATCTTTGCTGTATTCTCACGCACTGTGTCATATATTGATAAATAGTAACTATCGCTTTGCATAGATGAAAATCATAGTGTCTGTATCCAAATTTCAGTCTTGTATCTAAAACAACAAATCTACTGGAAGAGGACAGAACATTTGGATTTTACATTGCAGATTGCTTGAGATTTCTTACTTTAAAATTCTTCTCAAAACATGCGTTGAACAAGTATTATCTCTGTTCTTTTCACTCATTGGTGAATGCTGCTGCTCTATTGAATCATCAACTTTACAATTTACCTGTAGCGATTTTAAAATTGTGAGGCATGAGGGGTGGATCTGACAGCCTCTGCTCTCTCCTGATATCAGACAGGTCACTGTGTTTGATGCACCCTGTCAATCACGCAGTAACCCTGTCCTAATGCTCGGTGTTACTCAGCTTTATGGTCTATTTTCATTATCATTTACGAAATTTGGTCCGTGTTGTATTAAAGAAGCTTTGAATCTAGCAACTGAGACCATGAAATCATTAGCAAAACATTTAGAGGTGATAAGTCAAGTGACAAGTAGGCCCATTTTCCCATAGACTTCTATACAATTGGACTTCTTTGTGCAACCAGCCGCATCACACTGTTTACTGTCAGGAGAGAGATTTCAAGGTATTTTTTCTGACCCTGAGTTTATGTTCAATGTCAGCACACTGGTTTTCAACTTAAAAAAAAAACCCAACAAAACTCTAATATGATTCATATTTGTTTATCATGTTTTTCTCACCTATAAAGTGGAAAAAATGAAGTAAAAAGGGGAGTATATCCTCGCCTTCTTCCCTATTGAGAAATTCAGAAAAAAGGCTTTGCTCCCATTTACGCTAAGTTGAAAGAGCAAAGACAACCGAGATAGAGGACGACATATTGGAGAGAATCTGCTACATGAGTCAGTGCTGCCAACTTGGCGAGGTTGTCGCTAGATTCAGTGACTACCCCTTTAGGAGCCCCGTCCCAAAGACAGGCACAGCAGAGAGAGCTTCACTCCTGCTAATCAAACAAAGCCACCGCTGATGCTGCCCTGGATGTAAATGCGAAGTTTCCACATGAACGGACGCTTGGCTAGCCTGTATTCTAACATGAAACAACACAGGACTAAACTGATTTAGCCTATTTAATGTGGCATTAAAGTCATTAAGTTTGGAGAAGTGATGAAACATATTTAAGGTGTTTACTCCCTTTTTGTCTCTAACAACGTTAGACTCTCTCCTACAGTGTCTATTACATGCCTATGGTCAATAAATTATGCAAATTAAGCGATGGCGACTTCTAGCCACTTTTAGCCAATAGCTATTTTCCTTACTAAGGAGTTGGCAACACTGAGTCAGACACCTTCTGAGCTGGGTTGTGCACTTAAATGTGACACCCAGTAGACTTCACAGCACAGTTAGGATCTTTTTTTTATTTACTCATGAATCTTTGACCGGCTCTGAATCTGTTGGCCAACGCAATCATAATGTTAATTTGCTTATATCTCCTATGATACAGGTCATGCATGATATGAAAAACACCATTTTCATAACATGAAACCTTCCTGAATGATTTTTTTTTTTTTTTTTTAAATCAGAAGTGGCCTGTAATGGTGTGATTTAGTTTTCAGTTAATGGCCATTGCATGGTCATGCAGCAGAGGCAGAGACATCCTGAATGTAATTCCCTTGTAGCCTGTTGGGGTGCAACTTTGTTCTTTTCTCTTATTCAAATATCTTAAATTTCCAGCATTGTCTATTGTGGTCTACCATGTCTCATTTGATACAACCGGCTGTCAGACATCCTGCTAGTAATCTAGATGTATCAATCAAGGATTTATCAAGTGAATTTCAAAATAGACTACCAGTCAAAAGTTTGGACACACTTTCCTATTCACTTGAATGAGAAAAGGTGTCCAAACTTCTGACTGGTAGTGTATGTTTGCAAAATATGACATGGGTTATTTTCTTTCTTTTATGACTTGAATGCCAAGAAAATTTGATAGATTTACATTAAGAATAACACAACAGCAAATAGCAAATGTTCATCCACCAAGTCTTTCCACAATATCTTTGTTTCAGACTCAACTGCAGCTTGTTAAATGCATTAACATGTCGGCGAAGAATCTGATGAGGGGATTCATCATTCTGCCAGATGCTGAAAGAGCACCTCATTGCTTCTCTGTTACTTGGAAAGGAGATGTTATTCATCTGCATCTTGGGAAATAAATCCAAATATCTTTCTGGTATTCAACTGTAGCAACAGGCGATGCATTTATCTTTCTTTTTCAGTCCTATGACTTTCTCTTGCCAGCACATGTTTTATCAAGTATTAGTTCAGAATTTGGTCTCTTCGTTCTTGGCATCTGGTTTTCCTCTTGAAATTTTGCCCGATAACCTAATTGCCTGGAGTCATTTAGCAGTCGAATAATGACAATTGCCAGTCAACAATGGGCAATTACGGCTTATTGTTCCTTCAAAAATTGGTTCTTTCTGAGATTTAACAACAAAACATTAAATCTTGTTTTCATCCTAATGAATGAACTGTTTTTTTTTTTTTGTTTTTGTGGATCTTAACTGTAAATTTCCACCAAAAATTATTTTATTTTATTTGCTAGGCTCTATTATTGTACTATAATATACAGATGGTTATTTGTCAAATAAGTGGAAACATACCTAGATTTATCCTCAGTAAGCACTCCCTCCAACAATCAAGACGATATCCCCCTTGATACAATGTATGAAAGTGACTTTGAGTGATATCATTCATGGGCACAAACAAAGGTAATTTAGTTCCTGCCTTATTTTGCTTGTTTTAGTGTAACCCAAGGCTGTTTGGAATGGATCTATCCAAGTCCCCTAACTTAATCTGCCATTTATAGGCTGAGTGTTTGGGGGCGAGGGGGGGTGGGCATTGTGCTTTGTGATTGGACAAAAAAAAGTAACCAAGGCAACCATACCGCTATAACTGTTGTAAATTGCTTAAAACTCATTTATCTGTAATGTGAGTTGCGAGATGGTTGAGGTAAACATGATCAATCAGCAACTGTGTCACAACTCAATTTGTGTAGACACCAACCTCTGTTTCTGTAATGGCTGTGTTAAGTGTGTGTTTTCAGGATGTTTTAAGCCGGCTGCACGAGTACTATATGGAAATTTGGAACATAATTAAGGAAAGCATTTCAAAGGTGGGCTCATAAATAATGCAAATTTAGTGTTAAATGTCCCTGACAGCCAATGCTGGCGCTGCAGAACGTGTATCTCAAGAAAGGCTGAGCTAGTCTGTCTGGTCATCAGGCACCTCCCTTGGAGTGCAATAAATTGACAGAAATGGGAGACAGTGCAGAATAGATGAGATAGCTTAAATGGGTAACACTCCCTATTAATAAGATTCTTAACGTGATATGGAACTCCAAATTGGGACACAAACAGCTAAAACACATTTTACTGCTGGACGCCAATCAAACCCAGTTTATATCTTACACATTGTGTTTTTCATATTTTGATACATTGAGGAACTAGCTATTCTGTATAACCTTTTTCATTCATCGCGGGGCGTCCATCACAGGGCCAACACACAGAGACAGACAAACTACTTGCATTCACACTCAGACCTATTGTCTAAGTATCCAGAGAACATGCAAACTCCACACAGAAAGGCGCCAGGCCAGGAACCGAACCCACAACCTTCTTATTGTGGAGCAACAGTGCTAACCACTACGCACCCTGTGATATCACTGCGAGTGCGGCTAATTTGTGTGCCCTTGAAATAACCAAAATGTTTGATTTTAAATAAGTTTGAAATGGATTCTCCATATACATATACTCCATACAGTTCCACAGCCATTTCAATTGGCTGTCAAACTGAGCGATCATCTGTTTTTCTGAGCTTGGATTTCTCCAGCCTCTGAATAACATCTACCGAGCGGTCCTTCACCCACAGAATGCACACAGTAGACAGACCCAGTCACTGATTACCTGCTGCCTTACTTAATCAGGTACTAATGCCGCACAGACAGCGAGCACAAGTTGAATGAAAGGGAACAATGCTAATTGTCACTGGCACTGTCATGTGAATAAATCTGCTGTAGAAAGTTACTTCTTAATTTTCATATCTGACCCTCTTTGGTTTTGGAACACCTGAACATTCTGCAAAGTGACTTTTTTTTTTTTTTTATGAACTTTCCCCATTTAGAAGCTTTTATTCTGTTTGTACTGTGTTTTCTCTACTTTTCCAACTAGTCAGTGACTGCTTTATTTTTATATGCAACTATGACAACGTTCAAGCAAAGTACAGCCTGATTGTATGTTATTTGATTGGCTAAATCATTTGCACACAGAACCGTATTAATTAGCAACATTTAATTAGAAGTTCCTTAATTAACTACATGTTATTGCAATGCGGGTCTCAAATTATTAATTATCCAGCTGCACCTATAAACACTGAAGTGCACACACGCAGCTTTAGCCTCAAAGGATTTGGCCAAGAGCTCAAGGAAGGAAGCAAAGTTGGCATATGATATTCTACCAAGAGTATGGTTCAGCCTTTCTAAGTGTTGGTTTAGCCCAGAGGTCTGTGACAGATGTGGGTGATGTCTCTGCTCCAAATCTCCAGAACTCTGTCCCCTTTGATATTTCTTGACTGCGGGGCTGGTATAAGCATATTGAGAGAGAAGTCAAGGTCACTCCCACTCTGTCGCTTGAGCCTCATGAATATTATGATTAATCAGTCTTTTAGCCCGAATTATTAACATTGTTGTGCACATCCCAAAGATTCTAGGCCAGTTTTTGAGTTGCTGGAAATTTTGCCCTCCCGAACAACCCATTCATTTTCAACCCCCACGCCCACTCAACACTCCCTGATGACACTTCTTACTCAAAACCAAACAAACTGCAGAAGCAGCTTATCTGCCCTTTGGCTTGGAAGACACAAGAAGAGGTGAGACCTCTCAGGTCCTTCTTCTTCATCAGAAAAACAACAAGGTCTAAATACAGTCTTTACTAAAAATGAGCAATCCGTCACCTCTTCCGTTTCAGTCAACATACATTTCTAAATGCCGAAAAAGTAGTACAGCAACACAGGTCGTATCATATGAAACATCATAAGACACACACACCAGACCTGCCTACTGGTTCAGAAGCATAAATTTCATTGTGAATTGTAAAAAAAAAAATCAATGAAATGGCCTCATTCATTTACAAACAGGAGCATTTGTGCTAGCAGTAGTAATGATTATACATATTCATGCATTAGGAAAACTAAAATATTTAGTAATGTGTTCTTATTCAGGAAATAACTGTTGTCTGATGAATATATTTGAGTGATCACTTAACATTAATTTCTAATCAGTGTAAATATAAGGAATTAGAGAGTTGAATGTTTTTGTTTTTTTTTTAAATTGTTGTAGTTCACTTGCAGCTAAAATATAAGGGACCACTGCAGCTAAAGCGTTTTGAGTGGCTTATGAAGCAGGAAAAGTGCTGCATAAAACTTAACATTTGATGCAATGATGGTTTGCATTGAATAGTAACATCTTCTGGGTAATTACATGTACAACTATGAAACAGAAAGCTTGCTTTATTTCAGGCTTAATTCACTTTAATGTGGAACGTATTGCTGCAACTCAGTAACTGCTTTTATCGCTAATTGTAACAGCTGAACTCATCAGCATGCCTGCAATCATGCGTCCGGTTGAGAAAGTCGTGTTCTCCAACAGGAGGCCAGTTCTCTTCATCTGTCACTGTGTTACTGGAGTGGAAAAAGGTGTCTCGTTTGATGTTCTCCAGGCCTACACTGACTTTTATTTCCCCCTTTATTTATTTATTTTATGCTTCAATTCTGCACATGGTCCTCTAAAATTGAGTTGTTCCTCCCACCGGTGCTCTCTGCTGAGTGGCTGTCAGCTCCAGAAATGTCAGGGGAAAAGCTTGATGGGCAGAAGACAGACGCGCATACAGTAGACAGCATTGCTCCACTTGGAAGGTCACCATCACATATTGTTCCAATAGTTTGCATGCATGTTATCACTACAGATTTGAAAGTTTATGTCAAGTTAGGGTTCCCACTTTTTGTGGTCTCAGGCCTGGTATCAACGTAAAAGTATATCAGTACATTCTTATTCTGAGCTGCACCCTCGATTAGTATTTCTTTTGTCTTCTCTGGTTGCTGTGGTAAGTATAGATAGAGTATAGCAAACAGCATACTTGTATTTTTCTCTAATTTTCCAGTAGTGCAGACCTTTAACTTTAATCTTACATGGCTCCTCTTGCTTTCAACAGGTGTGGGGAAAAATAGAATAGTTGGGGGAAAAACAATAGCTTTATCACAAATGTTGACCTTTAATTACAAAACCTTTGGACCGGGAGACCTTGGCTTTTACTTAGGTTGACATTTATAAATACAGAAATGTCCCAGTGAATTGCTTTTTGGTGAAGTCAGTATTGTTGAGCAAGATAGCATCAGTCCATTTGTCAAATACTGTAACTGTTGGCTCAGGGAGCAGGCGGGTGCGTGCTTGGGACAATGTATAGCTGGTCTGAGCTGTCCATGTATGTAGACGACAGACCTGTTAGGCACGAGCCACTCCTATCAGTCACAGCAGTGACGGAAAGCCGAGATAATATGGTACTCTATCCTGCTACTGTGTTTGGTTGTCCAGGACAAGAAATCAATACAGCTGGTTTCAAAGACTTTACAGTGAGGGCATCTCTCGGTCTAAATGTTTGTCTGTTTTATTCAATGACACTTCTCTGCAAACTATTCCGCACAGGGAGCAGAGAACATGAAACAAGTAAAACCAGTTGTCAAGCTGGTATTGTTTGTCCTTCCTGATAGAAACTGGGCAGCATGGAAATTTGCTTTATACAGTGTCAAAGCACAGAAAAGATCCAAGCCATTATATTAGGGCCTCTGAGGAAATATTACTTCTCTGGCTGGCTTGTTTTATCCCTGATCTTTCTGTCCACCCATCATCGCCGGGAGACGGAGGCATCAGTGGGGACACGTGCCTTCTATTGCCTCCGCTGATGAAAGAGGATTTCCCGTCTGATATGCAGTAAAGGTTATCTGGATCGCAGTCATGTTTCTGTATAACATGCACTGCCAAGCAAAAATAGGAAAACATTTTTTTTCCTGAAAACTCATTTCAGCTTTGCTTTTCATTATTACCACCACGAACATACTGCACTTATGTGACCATAATTCTCTTCTCAGTGAGCACAACACAACTCTGATGCCTTTTGGCCTGAAATGAAAACAAAATCTCTTGGTGATTCCAGCAAACCTTTAGGGTACACTTTTAGACCCCTCGCCCCTATGAGGCAAGTCCTGTATTGAGAAACATTAACTGGAGAAAAATGCTAATAAAGCCTGCACAAACCTCCAAGTTACTTCCCTCTCACCACAGATTTACCGACCAAGAGGGGAACAAGATATATCCAAATTTGAAAAGGATAATGTGTCTCCTTATAATCTAGTCTCATATTCTGCAAGACATCAGTGTGCCTTGGCACTTACTGTATGCCTATTTGCTTTTGGAAATTATTTGTTGCACTGCCGAGAAGCAAAAGGTTTCGCCTCAGATTGGAGGCCTTATTTGATAATTCAGTGTTTTTTTTTTTTTTTTTTTTTTTGGTTTTTTTTTTAAGCGAGCGAGAAGGAAAGAAAGGAGAAAATGCTGCCTGAGGGTGAGTAGAGCAGACGAGAAACAGCTTTACATCACTCACCTGGATTCAAAAAGGACAGAAATAGCACTAAAAGCATCCACTCTCACTTTGTAACTGTTCCTTTGTTTCCCTCTTTTGCGTTAGGCTACCTTCATGGACAGCCTTGTGTCTCTTTTTCACCACCAAATTATAGCTACAAGTCATTTTAGAAATTGAGATACAATCTTTGACCATTCTAAAAATCTATTTGATAAAGGTATTTGTAAAATGTATCAATCAAAAACTATATTTGATATTGTTTTATACCTCTCACATGCAAAATTCTAGCAATAAAAATGTTTCCGTTATTTTTATGTAATGGTTAGGATCACTCATACAGCTAAAATATATGAATGGTGTGTTTTCATGAGACCATCATGCTAGTGAGACAAAAATCAAGTGGCAAGATTTAACCTAAGAAAAACATATATACATATACTGTCCCTGGCTACAGGTGTTCCCCGAACCTTAAACTGTAAATTCAAATCAGACCAGGGAGATGGGAGGCAGAGCAGACAGTCAGAAGTCTTGTGTGTAGCGTGCTTCGTTTGCGGTTTACACACGTTAACTATGCTGATTTGAAGTATCCTTTAGTTGTGGGAATTTGACAATTCGCCGCTGATCCCACTTAAATGTATGTCCATCCCTCTCTTGCCGTCTGAAGACCTCTCTCATAGATTCCAAAGTACATGGATGACGGAAGAAGTAGTACCGGTAATAGTTCCCTGCCTGCCTCGTTTGCTGAATACTTTTTGTGATGAAAAACCTTCAAAGCTTTAGATCGATGTACTCTAAAACTTAAAGAATATAAAGAATTGTGGAAGGACCAGACAGTTAGATGTCAGGACTACTACTACTGAAAGGTAGAAAGGAGTCAGTACTGTGTAAATCTAAGTAGTCTACTGTTGTGGACACGGTTACTGGAAAATGAAGCGAACAGCTGAATTGTGGAGGATCTCTCTGAGCTAAAAATATGTAGCATGCCACTTTGCCAAAAGTTAAAGAATTCATATCTCCATGTGTTGTTACACTGATTTGTATGAACTCGATCGTTTCCATCTGGTATTTTCTTTACTCATTTTTTAATTCTTTGCTGCCTTTGCCACAGAAGTAATTTAAATTGGATGAGTCTGTTTGTGATTGTCAGCTGAGAGCACAATGAGAAATCCATTCACTTTTGTATCCCAGAGCATGAAAGAGTGAGATTTTTTCTGTAATTATAATTCTAAATCCCCCTGTTTTAAGAATCCAACCTTTAATGTGTCGCTATTTCTTGCACGTTTATGGTGAACTAGATCACGCAATTCTGATGTACAGTGTGTCTTGCTGCTGTGACATAAGAATTTCCCAGTTTGGGATCAATAAAGTACATCTATCTATCAATCTATCTATCTAATTCTCAAGATAATTCTGTAATTTCAGGGGATGGCTGGGAACCCAATAATTTAATCAGTCACTTTTCACCATAGTTTATCACATTAAAACAGTGACTATTGTCAAAATGACACCAGGACTGTCTCCTGTCATTAATGTTCAACAATATGGATGCAGATATTTGAATTATACATTGACCACCAAACTAAGATAGAACTGCAGTAAACACCACCCATAACCGAAAATTGAGTCAGATAAAATGTACTCTCTTTTACTCTACTTAATTTTTAAATGGGGAAGGGGTGGAGTAAAACATAATAATATCTGATAAGCAATATGGGTTCCAGGCATATCAATTCCCAGAAGAGAACATCATCTTAGGCACCTAATTAATTCCAGTCAGGCGTGTTTGCAGCTTGTACACACACCTGATGATTACTAATATACACTCAGTTGGCTATTTTATAGGAACACATAGCTAGTACTGATGTAATTCAATGTAACTGTCCTTCAGAGGGGTTGCCCATTAAACTGTATAATGATTTGGAGGTTGTAGTGTTTGGAGCTTTTGAGCTTTATTATATTATACGGATGTCTTTCTGTTCTAGTCTTCTCTGGCCTAAATGTGCTAGACAAAATAATACAGTAAACACTGGGCAGTAGTGAGAGTTATAATGAAGCAGAAATGTTGTGTTTCAGTCTCTTTGATTCAGTATTAAAAGCAGGCCAAAAAAAAAAAAAAAACATTGGACAATCTGCAGTGTTAATGAATGATGTGCAACACATAATGTATAAAACTGCACATGAACTTGGACACGATTATCAGACTATGGTTTCAAACCAAGGAATAGAGAAGTAGATTGTGCCATTTGGACTTTTCAGATTAATGAGATGATTGACATTTAGACAAGATTAGATTAGGCCATCTTGTGTGTCTGAAACGTGTCGCGTAATCCACTTCAGTCATCATCCATCTGTCTTGTCTTACATTGGGTGTATTAGAGAAATTCCAGTGGGCCATAAAAAAAAAAAACATGAAGTTTTTACATTTTCTGTCAGTCTCTATGATGAAAGATATTTAACTGGACTGAACTGTGGTGATGATGGTGATAATGATGTGATGAACAGAAACGAAAATTCATTTAGAATTAAGTTTGATTTTGTCATTTACTTTGATTATGCTTAGGCCGTTCTGATTTTTACATCAGGAAGTCAGTCTCACTGAAGAATTTGTTCACATCGGTGGTATGAACAGATTCACTGTTTTAACACTGTTTTCCAAAGGTCAGCACAGTTTTGCTCTTGGGGTGTATGGCTGGCTGTCCCAAACACTTTATCTTTGTGAGTTAAACTGCTGTTTACACTTCATGTTGTATTTTGTCAGAACAGAATAGGTTTGTATAGAAGTTTTCACAGATGAGGGGGAGGATTATTATAGGTTTATTCTCATTTGTTCCAAAAAGCCAGTTTCTTTTTGAGGAATGTCTTCCTCAAACAGTAATAAAAGCTCATTTCATAACAGCGTTCTGTCCATTCTTTGGCTTCTGAAATCAACTCCATGTGATACTGGAAGCATAATTATCCTTTTATTGAAATCTCATGAAAAGTAAGTGTGTGTGTGTGTGTGTGTGTATGTGTGTGTGTGTGTAAATATAAAATAATCTGGTAAGGTCTGTGTTTCTGTGTTTTCCTTTTCCTTTCAGTCTCTTCAAATTGCAGTCTCACCAATGACACTTGTAGAAAAAAATCTATGGATTCACAACAATTACAGAGATAAATATACTGTCAGTGGGTAAATCATCCAGGCTTGAAAAGACTCAGCAGAAAGCAGACTGACAGTGATTATTCTGTAATTAGCAATGCTGCATCAAAGAAAGTTAATCAAAGGTAAAATGACAGTAAAAATTTACTCAGTGCACCATCATTGATCTACACTGAATTTCAAACTTCTCTTGAACTGAATGTTATGAATGTTATTTTATTTTATTTTTTTCATTTTGTGAGCTTTTATGCAGATATATTTTCTTTTTACAAATACATGGATGTAATTCATCACATGATTATAATATCTTTTTCATTTTAAGTCCTACCTGTGTCTCCGAGACTGTTTAGTCAGGTAAGGGTGATTATGGGCTGCTGAGAGTGTGATGTTCTTCTGCTATTGCAGCGAAGGCAATCACTTGTTGTGACAGGGACAAGGAAGCTCCCTCTCCCTACAGGAAGCTGATTGATTGGGCAGTCAGGAGGAGGGAAATGTCCTTCACAGCGGGTAGGGAAGGACAGCCGGGTGAGACACTCTCCTCTTAGAACTTTGCTTTTTGCTGAACTAATCCTCACTGTAGACATCAAAGAAGTGCAGCTGGCATGGGAATGAGCTCTACTGGAAATGCATCTGTCGAATAACATTGATGCAGGCATCCAGATTCTTTAAGAAGTATCAGCCTGTTTTGACAGAGCTTTTTTCATAGTCATCCAAAAACTGCCAAAATGTAAGGCAAAAGGATCAGAGTGCGTTTCCGCAAGTTCAAATGGAGAGGAAGCTGCAGAACAAATATTACATGTGCACTGCACTGGGGGGAAAATCAGAAAGACTGTTTCTCCATATATGTTATCCATTTCATAATTTGCCACTCCCTGATTGAACAAAATGCGTAGAGCCTGCCAATTTCAACAATGCTCTTCATTTCAAAGACAAACAGAGGGCAGTCGTTGCAAAGCTTGAAGAAAAGAAAATAATATTAAGAAAGCAAACAACAAACAACAGTAATTGTTTTCTTCAAGTGTGGTAATTAGCACTCCAACCTTTGCCTATCTCATGAAATGGCAGATTGGAGTGGTAGAAAGCTGAATTTCAAGGATTTACATTAATATTAAGAACTCCACATTCGTAGATTGTATTAGGTATTCAGTAATATAAGAGGCAGCTGCTGCACGTCTCTCTGCCTTGCACATTCTTTATGTGGAACATGCAGATTTTGGCCTAATACAGTATTGCCAACATGAACGGTTCAAATTCCCATACCAGGGAATAACACGGACCTGATATACAAAGCCTTGCATAAAAGTCATATAAACACATTAAATACACACCAAAAACTTCAGATGCATGAAACTGCACCAACAGGATTCAACGCACATTTTTCATTTCCATCCCAATCAACTGGAAATTGACCATGCACACCTCTGACCTAAATTGAATATGCTGTGCCTAAAGCTATCTCTCTTTAGAAAATGGACAAATAGCGTGAACAAGCAGCAAGTCAGCCGAAAACAGAAATTTCACTGAGTTGGAGGTGCTACGTCTGGAAGTCCACAAAAGACTTTATTTTCTGGACACTAAAAGACTCACTCCTCTGCCATTAATAATGAGAGAAAACAAATGGAGTATGGCCGAGGCTGTTAATGTAATGTGGTCCCTGAAGTATGTTGCACCAGAATGGGGTATTATTTTTGTGTATTTTGCACAATCCCTTTGTTGACATGAGTGAAATAGTTAAGTTGTTTTTTGGTTTATTTCACTCATTACATCTGCTATAGAACTTTTTTCAGTATGTATGCACATCCGTGGATGAAGCAATCTGCAAGCCAGAGTTTTAATCAACTTTACTCATTAGTAAATCAACGGACGTAATTGTCCTCTAGGAACCGCTGATTCTCTAGTCTAAACCATTGAGGAATAATGACACCGCTAAGACAACATGATATTTAGGGTGTGTATGCTCCTTTGGGCTTTGGAAGAGTTGATTTTTAAATTGATTTAACTTTTAAATTAATTGCTCGCGGAGAAGCCACCCATTGCGCGGCCTGCCTGCCAGCAGCCTGTTCCGTGCTCTGCTGTTTGTTAGGATAAATGAATCATGGGCAACGCTGCCACAATATTAGTCAGTCTCATTTGTGCGTCATGTATTATTTGCACGTCGACGGAATGAAAATGCTCTCTATTAACATAAGCAAATTCATCCTCTGATGGGGCCTTTATAGCAGTATGTGTGTGCTGCTCTGATTGCATGAGAGAAATTGTCTCTGGTTGCAAATTGTGCCTTAATGTTAGCCTGCTCGACCACAGCATACAGAAAATGATGCGCCTGCATTACATACATGCAGTCTAGTCGCACACAGCATGTATTGCCCATCTCAGAGATAATTGTCAAAGTCCCTGCTGGTCTGCCACTTCTCCTGTTGTGGAAAAAAAAAAACTCCTCACCGTGTCCTTCTGCACACCCAGACCAAATTCTTCAGTGAGCATGTCAGTTTGATGTAATAATCAGAATGGCCTAATCATAATGGAAGCACCAATTCTAAATTAGTAATCATTTTGGATCGCTGTCCGAGGTCCAGCAGGGCTCTAAAAGCCCATTACCTTCTAACTATCCAATCCGCTATGGCCTTTAATACGCCACCGTTGTTGTCATGGTTTGTATTGCTTCCTTTTTGCATGATCCCATGTCCACTAGTCCCCGCATGGTGTTCCTATTTGCAATAAGGGCCGTGTGTCTTTGCTGAGCGAATCAGAATTGAAACGAAACAAAACAGAAAAGGAGCCGGCAATGATTTCACTCTTGATACATCCGGCTGCAAGCGTGATTTTCCTGCCTACACAATGGAAGCACACAATGCCCTACCTTGCATAATACAACCTTAAATTTCATACTTCTGTAACTGATTTATAACGGCTATTCTTCACAATGTTCAAACCTTTTTATTTTGTAACTTTATTTAGTGCTAGTCAGAAACTCTTCTCCTCAGAACTATTATTAAAAGCCCAAGTCTACTTTTTCCTCAAAGCCTAATCAGTAGTGTATTACTATTTATTATTTTATTACTTGTTAGGGATTTTGGCATGACATTAACATGAGTGTTCATGTTTTTCTTCTGCTTTTTGCATTTAAAATACAACGGAGGAAGAGGCAGATGCAGGATTGCCTCTCTCACATGACACTTTATCACCGCCTGCAAATTCGTCCATTTCAATGAGCACCTTGTTAAACATTTGTGCCGTGCCAACTCGTACAGACATGTGGCACCATTGCCATTACCTGTGAGGCAGGCCACGCTTTTAAATGTTAATTGCAGTCCCTCACAGTTTCTCATCACACTTATTCTGAATGATGTGCTGTGAGCACCACTGACATTTATTCTGTTTATTCTCAGAGTGGTGAAGATACACACAAGTATGTTGCTCATGTTTGATGTTGTGGTCAGCATCGTCAAAGAGTTCATTCAGTGAGGGGTTCTGTAGTATAAATGTTGTGATATGGTGGATCATTTTATCAAGCTTCTTTTGACAGTAACACAAACAATAAATTCATTAATAAAATGACTTCCAAATTAAAAACTTTGACCAGTGATGATAAATGATCACTGTTGTGATCACTGACTAAAGAGAAAACACTGGCCATTTTAACATGTGCATTATTTTCAGTTTAAAATGATAGGACAGGCCTAGGTGTTGGTGAAGGTGAATACAAGCTTCCTTAAGAATGATGATGCTGTGAATTGGATTTCGTTGAGGCTCTGGGCTTTTGTCACATTGTCTCCCTCTGCATTGTTAGACAGTTCGGCTCTAAGACAAACCAGATATGCCAAAAGCAAGAAAAACAGCGCCACCTGGAAGTGTTTCATTGAAAATGTAACGCAGCAGGATCATGGATAGTGAACAATGTTATTGAAATGTCTTCAAAACTGGAACAAAAGAAACAAGTGTGCACTGCCAGTCGCCTTCTACGCTTTGCTGTGGAGCTGGTGCCGCAGTGTGACCAGTCTGGGCTCTGTCAGTGTTTGCATTAATGACAGGTCAAGGGATGAGATTGTTTGACTCTGTTGGCATCTGCACATTGAATATAATACAGTCCAAGGCAAACGTACACAATTAACTTGGATGTAACGACTATATTCATCAGGGGACATAATGAAAAACAAAATAATTCAAAATTGTATTTCCACTGTATGTTGACATAATATTCACATAGGTTGGAAATCTAATTAAAATATAGTTTTTTATTTTTGTAGGGCAATCTGAATGTAAGCATGGCTTCTTCTTCATGCTTTATGCTTTAGTATATGCACTTAGACATACCCACGAAGTAATACCACACAAATAAGTATTAGAGAAATGTTCATATTGTTTATGTAATACATTAATTCTCTTTTCATATGCTAGAACAGGAAAGGTATGTGCAAAGCCATCAGGGGTCTGCTTTCTTTGCATAAACGAATATTACTGTGCAGTCGACTTGGACTGTACACATTTATAATTCAACATGCCTGTAATTCCATGTTCTTAAACACCAACTTGATCTTCCTTTTAAGATGCAGTTCATTGCATGGCCCATCTCTCTCTGTTTTCCTTGATGGGTACAGACAGCGTCACACCTTGTGCATACTGCTTATTGGAACTTACATTTGACAAGGACTTTCAAAAGGGAGTTGAGGATTTTTATTAGAATCAGGGTAAAGGAGGAAATTGCAGCGTGGTAAGATGCTAAGGAAAGGTTGTCTGCTTGTCTGCCACTTGGCTAAACCACTTTGTAATATCTCTAAGTGTCATATATCAGCTCCGAACAAGCTAGCTGGAGATCCTGTGCCTGAGGGAGATCACCACAGCATCACCAAAGTCAGCAGTACAGAAACTGTCATACGCTGACACCTTCTCTGATCTCTCTGATATGGCATGAGGAGAGCTTTGATTGCACATGCCGTCTACCAGGTAGTACAGTGAAATGTTCAACGCATACATATTTAAAGAGTGCACTCTCCCTTGCTTTTTATCTGGGTGTGGAGTGGTTGGCAAGAATAATGAGGTTCATTACAAGTTTCCACCCACTTCTTACTGCATCTCTTGACCATGTCAATGTGCACTTCTTAAAACTTTAATAAGTAATTAACCTGGCTGAAATGCTTAGGATGAAATGACCTGAAACGGCAAATGTGCAGCATCTCTCTTGAACCCTTGTTGCCCTGGAAACGCTGTATTGGAAGTTCCAAGAACTGGAAAGAAAGAGGAAAACGTGAGAGAGATTGGAAAGAGGGAGAAAAAATTAATTGCTTTTCCGATTTAGCCATAACTGACCAACAGCAGCTTTTGTAAACATAAGATATAAACTAAAATGTTGCAGAATAAAGCTTACCGGAAGTAAGCGTCCAAGCTGTGGACAGGAATGTGCTGCCTTGGCCTGTGAAGGCTATTCAGAGCAGGAGCTTAAATTTGACACAATGTGCCAGCACAATGGGTGGATCTGAGGTCTTGGGGATCTGCGGAAGGAAGCGCAGTCCTAAGAGAAATCCTCACTACAAAGAGAAGAGGTGAAAAGGCAGTTATTTAACCAGATGCCCCACTCAGCAGAGAGAGGATTAAAATGCACTAGTGCTTATCTGGCATAAAGACTTTAAAACTACAGGTTCCTTCAAAAACATGGTGTGAAGGTCAGCCTTTTGTTAGATGCCTTTTGTGTGCTAATGAGAATGCAGAAGGATTTATGTGTCGTTCCTCTGTTCTTCTACCCTCTTCAAGATTTAATGTTGAAAAGAAAGCTTAACAACACTATGAACAAGTCCTTTTTTCTTTCCCACCTTTCTGTCTAAAATTGTCAGCAGGTTGTGACGGTAACACCTACAAGCTGAAAGCCCAGATAATTGCTCAAGTTTCAAGAGAGCAGTATCTGTCAATGCAACATTTTTGACATCAGTTCTGATCTAAGAATATTACTTATTATTACCTAATATCAAAAAAAAGCCTTTCCTTGATTAACGTTAGAGGAAGGCCACGGTTTTGTTAAAACGCTGAATAAGTCGGAATGTTCTGGAGTATGATACTCGGCATAATTTACTTAATTTTGCCAAAACCAACATCATTCTCTAACCTTTTAGTGCTTTTGTTGCTTAAACCTACATACACCCACAACTCCAATCTCTGGAGGAGAAAATTACTACTAAGGTTACTAAGAGCAAGGCAAATGCACCAGTGAGGCTTTATGGATTGTGGTTGTACTGGAAGTGTTTGGTAAGTCAACAGCATACAGGCCACAAGGATGTTTACTGTCACCTCAACACAGCCGTGTATACTTTTTATTGTTCAATGCTACACATAATGATTGCAACATATAAAAATAGAAAAACAATATAATAAAACGGCAGATACATTTTCAGAGGCCTTTTGGGGTGGGTAAAGGGCATAAAAATAAAAAACGGATAAGAAAATGCCATACACAGTTGAGAAACATCAGGTAGGTGTAGGTGTGGATTATCCAACACATATGCACATGTGTAAAACTAAATTTCTGTAAATTCAACTGCTAGTGCAGCTATATATACACCCACGGGCGTGTGTAAGGGGGATTAAAGGAGATGAGGGAACTGTGGCACAGAATAAAGTCTCACTAAGTGTCCGTCAGATGCTGGTGGTTAGCAGGGGGCTAAGGAGTCTCAGGCTGTGGGAAGCTCTCCCGTGGAAGCTCGTGTTGGATAGGGAGAGGAGGGAGGAGTGAAGAAGTTGTGTGAATTGTGCAGTACAATGTTTCTGGATCTCTATTCATTTTCTTGTGAAAAAATGTCTTGGGTCGCAGAGAGAAGGGCGCCAAATATTTGCTCAGTAGTTCTTTAGACTGTTCACATCCATGTTGTCATGTGAACATCTGGACAAAATTATCAACAACTTCTAAATATTTGTTTCTTTGTGAGCTAGCTGAGACCTCTCATTGAAGTCTGCTGTTGCGCTGGCTGTTCTCAGAGGAAGAGATGCCTATGGGTAACCTGAGGCCTGTCACCATTTAGTTTTATCATCATTGAGGGTTAGTTTGAAGTTGTCCCAGGTCACCAGCTATCCCACCGTTGCGCTGATTGCTAACTTCCCATTGCAACCGATTCTCCACCACAGTCGAATCAGCAGCAAGCTCCATTAACAGAGCTGGACCCGGCGCAGGAGTCCAGTCATCAGAACGAATGGTAAATGGCTGAGAATGTGGTGCTCAGTGTGATAAAGATGGAGATGCTATGAATGATGTTTTTAACCTGTGGTCTATCTATCTGAAAACTGAAAATACAATGTTCCTATTATTTTCGGTGGGATGATGATGGCAAGAAGAATTCCTGAGTTGAATTCCGCGAGAAGCATCCTCATGTAGTTGTCCTTTCTGTCGCTGTCAAAAAGTGGCTTATCGCTGCAGATGTAGTTCCTTGTTAACACTCTCATTCCTCTCTTACCAGAAAATGGGACTAGTTACCCCCTCCAGTTGTGCAGCCATCTCAGGAATGACTTAATGAAACCATGTCTGTGTGAAAAGGAAGCTGTCTATGAGCTTCATATGGTCACTATATCTTAACACCAGTTTATTCTTCAGTTGAGGAGAAACACAAATGGTAATGTTGGCCTTTATATGTTTTCCTCTGGCCCAGTGTGCAGTTCATGTCGTGTCTTGGCGCTGGGGGTTGTGTGTTTTTTGGTACTGATGCTACGTATCCATGCTGCATGGAAAGCAAAGGGTCATTAGCTTTCCTTGCATTGCTGTGTGCAATTGTGGTTTGTGGGTCAAACCACTGTCTGGGAAGATCTGATGCACCCAGACTGTGAAAATGTGAAAATTCAGGAACGCATCAAATATCAGATCAGATATTTTTCGCAGCAGTAATTTTTCTTTTCTCCAGTGCAAATTCCAAACATCAATCAGCATCACTTTTTCACATCTCCTCGTTTGTTATGACCTGACATAGCCATTATTGAACCTAGTGAAACTGGGAGCAATGCGGTTTAAAAGCTGAAGCTACCATCATAGCCCCCAGCTCTCATGTCAGTCACTTCAGTGAAGGTAGCAAGCTCTCAATCTTGTGGTTCCGTGTGACAGTCAACCACCCGACTGATCGCCGACATCAGATATCCTGTAAGGTTATAGCACAGAGGCTGGAGCGGCTGAGTTAATGGGGCTTAAATCTGTAGATCCTGCAGTCTTATCCAGGGGCATAAGAAACAGCAGCTAATTGAGCTTTCTGTCACAAATTCCATGTCTTGCAGGACTTGTTCATCCAATATCGCCCAAACCAATCATACTTATATACTGCTCTATATATTAGTATATATACTTATATATATACTAATATCTATGCAACATTTATTGCAACAGAAACACTTCCAAGTGCTTGTTACGCTTGATAATTTAGCATTAAGAGCAATGCAGTATAATCATTTGTCAAAATGGAGAAAAAATAGTCCCTGAATTGCTGAATATGACTGACCTTTTTCATCCATTTGTAATATTGACTAGTACCGTAATGAATTCAGATATTACATTGAACATTATATCACGCCACTATTGTGAAAGAGACACAAAAACTTTAAACAATGAATTTCAATTGAATTCGTAGCTCAAAACAGAAACTTTCTGAATTCTGAGTCATAAAGTTCTTAGTCACCTTTTTTGGGAAAACTTTATATGGTTTTGTTCGAGTTTTGAAGCCAACCTTTGTTGCCGTGGTTAAAAAAAAAAAAACATTTAAAAAGATTGAATATATAAAAAAGAGAGTGTTTGTTTATTTCTTTTCAACTGTATTTAATGTTAGAAAGATATTGTGGCAGGCCTGTTTCAGACTTAAATGAAAACCTTTTTGCTTTTCTCTGGAATTTTTTTTTTTTCAGTACACTTCAAAGAAACTGGGTTTTGGGGTAACATTGCTTTTCTGCTCACATGCACAATGGCCTTGAAGCAATGGGCACTGGATTAGTGAAGAGGTTTATGCAGAAGGGATGGTCACAGAACGCATAAATATTTTATTTGCTGCCGATAATGATGAGGAAATGATTAAATGCGTGCAAAAAACATCCTGTCTTTAGGTATATAAGAGTGCAAGGCCACAAAAATGTGTTGGTGCGAATATTTTCTAACACAGGTTACTTACTGACATTATTTTGACACATGCTGAGTTCTATTATGAGGCCAAGGGAATCTAGATTTAAGTTATACATTCTTAGACTTTGTGTTCAAGGTCCACAAGGTTCACAAGTCATTACACCCTGCTTGCTGTATCAGTGGAATCCATTACATTACAATAAAGAAACGACAGCAGTAAACACTAACTACCACATTATGTTTGGTCACACACTGCCAATCCACAGCATGCACAGAATCCCTTAGGGGGCAGGGCGGGGTGGGGGGTAAAAAAAAAATCTGCATTAGGGTTAAATCTGTCTTTGGGCCCACTTCAGTTACCCTCAGCTGTGACCTTACGGTTAAAATAAGGCATGGAGGTGACGCTTTAGGGAAAAAGCATATTCAGGCTGGATGAATATTTTCAAAAAGGCCACTTTGGCACGCAGAACACAAAGGGCAGTAGCAATTGCACTCATCCTAGTGATGGCATAATTCTTCAAATGAGAATCAGCATAGAGTTGGCACAAGATACCCTTTTGTTGAAGTGAGAGTGTAAGCCCTTGAGCTAAATCAGAGTCCAGCAGAATGTTTCTTGCTGTGGACTGTGTTTAGTGGAAATCCACTCAGTGTGTTCTTGTTTGCTACTAAATATCTGATTAACCCCAGAGGCTTAAAGTAGCCTCCAGCTAATGTGGAATATTAGCCAAGGTATCTGCAGGCTGTTGGGTATGAAACTACAAGGTGCCTTCAGGGACCCCATTTCCCATCTATCTTTTTCTTGGTTTTCTTTCTTTGGTCTTCTTTTTCTTTGGTTCAACCTGAATTACCACAAAGAGGTTTTTTATACAAAAAAGTCACCAATACTCTTGCTACAAGAGGGAAAAACAGACAAAGGTGGGTGAAGCTTCAAGAAAAAGGCGGTTTCATATTATGACAAGACTAATTTTAGTTGCTGAGATTGATTTTGACAAGTTCGCAATGATGATTAATATAAAATATTTAACACGCTGCCAGAAAAGCTCATAGATTCCTCAAAGAATAATTGACAGTTTAAAAAAAACACTTTTTCCCCATTAGAGGGTTGATACAGTTTTGTTTTAGCTTAGCTTGTATAGTGAATGGAAATAAATGAAGCTTTGCTCGAAAGGTAACCTTAAAGTGGCCTTAGAAGCTTAACAACCCATTACACCAAATACTTTAAAGGTAATATCGAACGGAATTACACAGATTATCTGTGTATAACAGTACTGACAAGGGAATCTTTTACTATCTCACAATTCGATTCGATTTTTGGGGATATGAATTCATTCAAAATCGATTTTCGATTCAAAGCGATTTTTCTGTGTCAACCTATAGGTGTGCAAAAGATCCTCATGATCTACTCCAGTCTGCTTTGCAAGACAGAATGACAAATGGAGACGTTAAAGTGTCTTTTTCACACTCATATTCAGTTTTAAACATTTATCCATGCTTAGATGGAATTGTTGCATAAAAACAATATCACATATTGCTTGCTTTCCTCCATTACTGTAGTTTCCTCCTTGTTTTGGTGCTTAGCGCGCATGCGTATGTTCCAGAACCGGCTCCGTGGTGATGTCAGGATGTCCCACATACAAAATGGAGGCAGACAACCTGCAGATTTGTTTTTAGATTTTTTTAAAATCGATTTTGGGACATTTCAAATCAATTCTGAATCATAGTATCATAGAATTATGATTCTTATATGAATCCTTTTTTTTTTTTTTTTGTTTTTTTTGTTTTTTTGCACAGCCCTAGTACTCACATAGAATTTTACAGATTTGCAAGAACGTTTAACTATTTCCTGAATAAAAACCAAGAATCTCTTTGGATTTAAGATAATTGCTGATATAATCCAGTGTTAGTTCTGGAAACAGTGATCTGATCAGGAGGTAGTAATGATGTTTCATATCTGTTTATTATAATGGAAACTGTTCTTCTTGATTAGACGCTGATGTCTCTGACAGGGTCAAACCCAGCCTCATGCTGCCCTAAAAACCTAATTGAGATTCATTAGGCTCTGTACACTGACTGCTGTCAATGTCGGCCTCCGGGCAAGTCACTTATTTATAAACACGTTTACAATAGGTGAAGAGTGTGTGTATGCATATATATATATATATTTTTTTTTTTATACAGTTGAGTAGTGATGCCCTCAGGCCACTGTAGTGTGTGCCTCATCACATTTGTGTGTTTTTGTGTGTTTAATGTAATTGTCCTTGTGGGACACGTTCACTGCCACATCTGAAACAAGTTTTTCAACATCAGTGTATCCTTTGTCGGAAAATCTGTTCTGCTCTTTTTTTCACTCACCCCCTCCCCTCACACACACACACATATTGTCTGTTTTACTGGAAAGTTTCTGCCTATAATGGGAGCCGCAAACTTCTGTAGTGTGTCTTATAAGAGCACAAAGCCTGTGGGGGAGTATCAGAGGCCCTCTGAGGTTGGGGAGAAAATTGGCCACATTCTGCCATTCTCCCATTACCTGTACAGACCCATTACAAGCTACAGGTGTAATAACTCCTCATGATCGATGACTGTCATATGGCAACCAGTGAGATGCACAAGTCCTGTGTTGTAATGTTAGGTCTATGCTTTTGCATATATTGAGTTTAAAGCTTTGTTTGTGTTCTTGGTTCAGTTCGTAGAGAGTAATCTTGTTTGATCCCAAATTACTTTAATTCCTAATGGCAGTGTTTTCCGCTCTACTCTGGTCTCACCTCCTGAGATTATGAAGCCAATGACATATTCAAAGCCTCTGAACTCATTCCTTCTGCTCAACACTTTCCATCCCCTTTCAAGTTCTTGACACAGAGGGGGAGCTCATGCAGAAAGGATTTGCTCTATCCAAGCATTGTACCTGCTGTAAATGACAGATTTAGAAAGAGGCAGAAAAACTGGGAAAAAAAAAAAAAAAAATCATTGACGTAAGACATGACAACTGAATAGACATAAAAAGAAACCAAGCACACAGAAAATTGGATTTTCAAGAGTGCCTTGTCTCAGGAAAAATGACCGGTCAGAGGCAGACTGGCTTTCATTAGCGTAGTCATTTAGCATCGCTGAACCATGAAGATGGTTAAGTGATATTATGTTAACCTCCTGTTTTACATCTACAGGCGAGATTAAACGTAATTAGGTGGCTTTTGTACTTCCCACATAGTCTTCTGGGTAATTGATGACTGACTGAAGTCTTTTACTGACTGTCTGTGCTATTGTTCTGATCTCAGCCCCTTACTGTCTGCCATTTTCTCAGTGATAGACCGCGACCACAGACATCAGCTGGTTTGCTAAGCCTTTGCCTTTCACTGTGGTCACATCAAAAGTGGAATATCTCCATTATTATCTTTTTCATGCAAATCTATGGCATCTGTGTCCTGTTTTTAGCTCTGAGTTGGATGAAAAGATGTTATGAATGCTGAATATCTTTATGCAGGTGGAAATATGCACAAGAGGCCAAGTCAAACATCGAACTGCTACGCCTCATGTGGATGTATTTGACCATATATATATATATATATATATATGCATGGACAGTTGGATCTCATTCTCATTCTGGTGGCTTCTTAAACAAACACATTTACTGAGGAGGCAGAAGGTTGTTTTCCTCAGAAGTACATATAAGTGTGTACTGCTGTGGTACGGCATATCTGAAAATAGGTTACTATGTCATGCACATATTTATGTTACACAATTTATTGTGTGAGGTGAATGACTAAATACTCTTTAGGCTCCAACACGCAAATGTCGATTCAGTAACTTGTATGTAGAGTCATCTGATAAAGTTATTGAGTTTTGAGCCCTGGAGAGGCACATGTTTGAAGAAAATCAAAAAGAGAGCAGTATCATTTAGTGGAATACACAAAAACGCTGTTTCTGCTTTTCAAATAACCACCACTATCAGATTTTTGTCACCATTCACAGCTAGCAGTCATTTATCTACATGAACCTGGGTGAGCACACCTTTAGGAGCAGAGATACGGACCAGAAACTATCCAGCCCGATGCTGTCACATCAAAAGTGTACACAATCACAGATCAATGTTCCTCACATGGAGGCTCCAACACTTTTACAGGCACACTTAACCGAGGTTGTGAGCCGATGCACAGTTGCTCCCTGTATTCCTCCAGTGTATCCATGTGCCCACTTTGTTGATTTGTGTCCGCCACTAGTTGCAGTTGTGTTTCCTCAATCCGAACAGGAAGGCAAACTGAACTTGCAGTAGTGAAGGGGTTGATCAGCTTTTATTCACGCTTCAACCTGTGCTGCAGAAAACTCGCTCATACCTGCTAATTTAAGTGGAAAGATGCATCTCGGCTAGACTGTGCGAAAGTAAGAAAGCGACTCAAGGTTGACCACGCTCAGACAAACAACGAACCGTGCACACAACAAAATACATGTAAGTGTGGATCAAGATTTAAAAAATTGCTTAACTGAGCAGCTCCCAAACCAATATTTTCTACAAAGCTCCATTTCACACGAGACATGCAATCGCACTGCTGAAAATGTTGGAGGGTAATCTAAACTGAGACAATCCGTTGTGTAAACTGGGACATTATAACCTGCTGTGTCATCATAACCACTTATCTCTGAAGAAACACTATATTATCCCCCCCGCCCAAAAATGATGGAAAATCCTAATACAACACCACCTCAGCTTTTATACATAATACACGCGCATCATACAGATATATGGACTGAACATTTCTTAAAGTACTAAATTCCCTAATATCCAGTGGGCTGTACAATATTGTGAAACATTATAAAATTTCAGCCTTATAATTCTTTGAATACATAATTCTGAGACAGGAATCTGGGACCTCAAAGGGGGATTTGGCCTTATTAAAATGGCAGAACGGCTTTCAAATATAACAGAGAAAATGGTATAAATCGATAAAAGTAAACCTTGGAACTATTAGATTTTGGTGAATGTCTGACAGTGCTGTTGCCTCACCATGGTGTCTAGATGTGACACATTTTCTAAGGTGTGATGGGCTCATGCTCAAGTGTCTGCCTGGTTTATTAGCTTTAAATTGTGTTTCATTGTGGCTTTTTTTTTTTTTTTTTTAGTTATCTTCTTTTCAGGTTTCAGGCAGCTTGAACAATTAATTCCACACACTGTCCATTGTCCGAAGTCCAACAAGTCCATTCAATTCTCCCTTTTGATACTGTCAATTTACTTGTCTGGACCTTTTGGTAACCAGCATGTTAAGTCTTATAGATGGAAAATGAATGTCAGAATGCTTGAGATGATCAGATTTGAGTTGTGTTGATCAATTACGTTTGGGATGTTCTAACCAGTAATAGTATGTGTCGTCATGACAAATTTCCAAATGAGTAAATCTTCCTGTTTGTTGTTGCAATGCATGTTAAAATGGGATACAAGTGTGTTTTCTGATATCTCTACCCTAGATTATATTCTGTGGTCATCCTGGTCGATTGTAGTTCATCTCACAACTCCTTTCAAAACTCATAAATGTATGACACCTACGCTTTTCTCTCAACCTGATACACATCCACATACTCTTGCTTAGTCTTTGTTAATGGTTATGACCTCAGAGTCAATAAGGTATTAAGGAACAGTGCCTGCACAGCATTTTAGTCGCTCCTGGCTAATCTCTCCTGACCCCTGCTGTATGATGATGAAGATGACGATGACAATGCTGATAATGATGACGATGAGAATTATAGGAGTAGCTCTGGGCTGTAGAGCCAGATGGACTCTCATTCTCCCACCTCCCCGCTGATGATCTGACCTTCACCTCCCTTGAAACCATGATACCTGTGAATACCCTGATTATGGCCAGGCCAGACTGCACAGACCTGCAACCCCTCACTGTGCAGGTGAGTGCTGAGGCAGAGAAATGAACATGATTGACTCTCACTGCAATCCCTGTCAGAGAGCTGCGTTCCAACAGAGGAAAAAGAGTGATATAGGGAATAGCAGATGAGAGAGAAAAAGAGAGCACGCCCTGCATTCTTCGGCTAATTAAGTGTTATTATCCGACACAACAGGAGGTACCTGAGAAATAATTGGCCACAGCGACAGCAAAATGTTCCAATCTGGAGGTGAAGCCAAAAGCACTGTAAAAGGTCACATGCCATTATGCGTTATACTGGTCTTATTAGTGCTGCGGTCTGTCAAAAGACCTACCATTAATTCACAGGAAAAATACAACCTAGATTAAAACTATTCCCCTCTCCTTTGATTTAAGGCCAGTCTTGTTTGAAAATGTAATTTTTACTGTGGGATTTATCAAAAGAGACAGTCTCCTTCAATTCTGGCTTTTATCCACTTCACTGTTTTGAATCTATTGTAGTGAAAAAGGCAGGTAAGGAAGGTATATCTATCTATATATATATCTTTATATTATATATTATATATAAATATATTATAAGAATCTATACTTCACATATATAATTTGCACAACAAAAAGTTTGAACTAAAGGTTACAGCATATCTTCTGGATAGAATATATGGCTGAAGTTGAAAGCCTGAAGCTGTTTCATCGAGTGTTCATGCTAGAATAGTTACTCACAGCTGCCCAGCTGTATAGTAAAATTTAATGCAAGAAATGTCAACAAAGCAGAACACACGAACCTGAGGCCAGTCAATTCATGTTGGAGGATTAATTACATCAGATGCATATGCATTTTAAAGATGATTGATTAACTTAATCAATTAAGTACTGTTATTTTTATTATTCCATTACAAACTTGTGTTGGAAATCCGTTTGATTTCGTGTAGATTAAAACCCCAGTGTACAGCCTTAGTCATGCTGAAACTGCTTGAAAGTATAAAATGCAACTTTGCCACGTTAAAAAGACTTAAATTATTTTTTGAGTTGTGTATTTGCAGTGTTTCAAATGTTTCTAGATTGTCGAATGTTAGTCTTTCAATATCATTTGTTGGAATATATTTATTACATTTAAATATATTCATAGTCATATTGCCTTAAATAATCGCCCTCTGTGCAATTACGAAAGTTAACAAGGGAGATTTATTTTAGGGGCTGATTTTTATTTCCAATTCCCTGTATTTGATATGTGTAATTGGTCAACATTTCCTGTGACTGTGCACAAGTAAAAGCTCATGTGGTGCTTCAGTGGATCGAAAAACGGTATTTACAGGGATTTTATAGGATACAATAATGTGGTTTATTTGCTGAAATGGAAAATTACAGTTTTTTTCCGGTATTCTGGGTGACAGTTATACTGGACCTCAAACATATCGTAGATATAGACCCAAAATAAGGAGAAGACGATATCAGTGGAGAGACATTTGTTTCTCTGGATAACAAAGTGTCAGGGCGTTTGTTGACGTTGGTGCTCCTCTGCCATATGTTAATCGGTAATATCTATAGGAAAGCAAATGTTTTACCATTCAATTATCAAAGACTCCATTCTCTCTTTTCAGAGCTACATGGGTATGTTTTGATATCAAAAACTGAAGTGTGAACTGAATATTTCAAAGAAATAGCCCAAGCATGAGCCAAGAGGCAAACTCTTTGATGCTGAACCCTGATAAATTTAATGTTGGCCAGTAATCTGTCATGCATCCGTAGACATCCATATTCGATGTCACTGGGGAGCTGTAGTAATACCAATGCAGGATTTCTAATTTTTTATCCAAACTCTGATCAGAATGAACATAATAAGACTCAAACTCCTGTAGAGAAAGATGCTATGTTGTATTTCACAGTAATGTTTGCTGTTGTTATTCATTGCTGTTTATTTGCATCAGTGTCACTGAACAATGCCAATAATTTATTTATTTATTTATATTTATTTATTTATTTATTTTTTTTTCCCCGCTTTCTTCTACATATACTCAGTATTTTTCTGGCGCCACCTAAAGCCGTTGCTCTTTTCAAACTACTGTATACAGTGTGAAAATGAGGCAGCACACATCATGCTGAAACTGTGGCAGCTAAAAGAAATTCAGCCCTTGTCGAACATAATTTGGACCTGTAATTTTCCAAATGGAAAATATCTTTTGTGAGAAACACTGGAAATAACTATGTTCTATACAGAAAAAAAAATTACAAGTGACGATCGATGTGCCCACGTAAGGGCTAATGTGGATTACGGGTAATTTGTTTCTAATAACTAGACATTTATCAACAATTTGCCAGACAATGTTTAGTGAGAAACAAACACCCAGTACATCAGCATGCTCAAGTGCATCACAGGGGATCACAAAAATAATCTGTTTATAGTAAAAAAACAGAAAAAAAAAAAGAATCTAAAGCTAAAATGGTCTCAAATGAGGACAATGAGGAAATAAGTCCATATGAAGAAGCTTTGTCCATGCTGTGAGCAAGTGTAACACAAATTAATCAGCAAGCAGTAGCTCAGTATGTTATTTTAGTGCTTTGATGAACTGAAGGAGCCATGACAATACTTTTAATACAAAGGATTATTGCTTTCTTTATCTATCTCCATAGAACAAAATAAAAATCGATGTGCATTCATAAACCGACTGAACAATATGAGATGTTGTCAGATAACTGAACATCATGCTGAGAATAGCCACATTTTATTATGAACAACTGACCTAGACTTGGGTGTTATTCGAAGAAACAATAAATACTACCCATCCCCAGAGTTTGTACCCAGCAGATGGCTGATGCAAAAGCTTACCAGATAGGGTGAAATTGATCTGTCTCTATTTGCGATTGCCAGAATTTCATTATCGGGTGACCATTTTGCAATATTTATGCTCTCCACCCGCCTTTGCCCTTGCTATAATTGCCCTCTCCTACCTCCACTGAGCTTCTTTGTCAGCCAATCATTCACCTAATGCTAATGACCAGGTTCCAGCTCTTCTGTCTCTCAGCTATCATGTCTGAAGACTGATGTATTGATCAGCTAAGATTGATCAGGGCAGGGATGATACAGCAACATTACATGATTTATTTAGGTTCTAATAGCTTGTGTCGGGGCTGCCCTCTGGGATTTGACGGTTCAAAACCAGTGTACCTTCATCATCTCTCTAAGTATCCAACACTATTTACACACTACAGCTGCCGTTTCTCCAGATGCTAGAGGCTAGGGCTGGGCGATCTGGACTAAAAGTCATTTCTTGATATTTTTTAGCTGAATGGTGCTACTCGTGGTGGTACTATAAATTATCAATATTGTGGCTAATTGATTGTCAGCATGTATGAAATAAAAGGCCACTTGAATTAATTAAAACAAATCCCCTTGCTGTATGACAAAACTATACAGAGCAATTAATTAAAAAATTCAATGTCGCAAAATCCTGTTCATACCATATAAAACATCCATGTGTTATATGGTATGCTTGAAAATACCAAACTGAATTTGATCAGTTTCCATGTAGAGACAGGGATACATGAACTCCATGTAACAGACTATTTTTTGTTCCGTTTCACTGGTCGATAACAAGCTTGTTGCAGACAGACAAAGAGTTAGCAGTCGTCAGAGCTGCACAGTTTCGTTGAAAGAAAAAAATTGTGTGACGTGGATTTTTGAAAATTAAGGGACAAAGTGCGTTCCTTATCAGTTATAAGGATAAAAAGGAACGCATATTTTAGTTTCCTAATGAAGGATGATTCCGTATTTTAAGGGACAGTTGGCAACCTTATCTTGGAAGGATTGTCCGGCTGCGAATCTGAGCCAGTGTCACCATGCTACTTTGTTGTCCCAGTTGTCTCATCCGGTATTTTTTATTTATTTTTTTTGCAAGCACCAGTACCTCGACCAGTGTATGTGTGTGTGAGTGTGCTGTCAGCTCATAGGTCAAAGTTCAGGAGAGGACTGGCAATAAGATTAGTGTAAGCTATCATGTAAAGTGCCCTGTTATGCAATGATTGCATTGACAGACTAATTTCGATTTCCTTTTAAGCTCAATACGGAACGCATATTTTTGTTTCTAAATACAGGAAAATTCAGTTTCTCAAGGCTGGTAACCCTAGGCCCATGTTTTGTCATTTTAAAGCAAAACACTATCGAGATCGTCCCATGTTATATTGCGTTAAACTACTAGAGGCAGTGGCGTTCTCCACTTAGTAGTGAGACTGATTATTTAAGTAACTGCCCAACAAAATGTGGAAAGTCACCTTTAATGTTAATTAGGCTTTTGATACAGGACTGTTTTTCCTTTCCATTTCCACTTTGCTCAAAAGCAACATGATTCAAATTCTGTTGACGGACAAATGTAGACAAGAAGTTTTCCATTTCTCAAAGCAATACTTAGCCAAGCCAAGACAAATTTGTCCCTAAAAACAATGTTTTTTATTCATTAGTCGAAACAACAGATTTTTTTGTTGCATTAGTCATACTCGCTACATGGGAATGCAGCACTTGTTTGCAAAATCTCTTAAACCTAATGAACATTAAATCACAGGCAAACTGTCTCCCAATGGTAAGCAGAGAATCTGTTCAGGCGTCAGCAGGGCAGTGGAGCAGACTGTTCTGCCCAGCCAGCAGTAAATGGATTCAGGTCCCCCCCCCCCCCCCCCCAAAAAAAAAAAAACGGAGATAACTACCCAACCGTATGATACCAAAGGCTCAATTTAATGAGCAGCTGACACAAGTGTAAACATTTTAGCCCGTGACCTTCATCAGTGCACCAGGATGCACCCTGAAGCCCCACACTTTACAGCAAACACACTTCAGATACACATATTACACAAGTCTACATATTTAGCAAAAGCAAGGTTGCTTGCTGTATACACTTAGAGTAAATACATTAATAGACAGGCCATGTATTCATACCGTCATGCCTTATTTCAACTTGAACAACTTGTTCTGTTATTTCCTAAATTTGAATAATTTAGTATAAATTAGGAGTGTATTTACTAAATGAAAAATGTTGATTCTGTGGTGGGTGGTGTGTTGCTGTGACATCATACAGCATTGGCTTATTATTTGACTGTGCGTAGGTGACGCATGAGTATGTGCTGATCTGGCCTGGGTCTTCATTCGACGATCTGCATGCAATAGGTCCACTCAAGTCCAGCTCACAGACAAAATATTTTACCGGCTACAACACTTTAAAAGTCGCCAAATTCCACAGGAGCTTATTCCACAGAAAATGAGCCTGAGAGGTGAAGGATCTGACTCCTCTTCCACTCTAGGAAACACAAGTAGACCTTCGCTTAGAGAGCAAAGTAGCATCCTAGGACAATAGGGACCTGTGAGCGCTCTGAGATGCATTGGCACTTTATTACTTTGTATGTTAGGAGGAGGATTTTAAATTCTACTCTGTACTTTACCATGACAGGTGACACTGCTACACTCATATTGTATATCATAGTTTTTTCTTATATATATTTATATAAACTTATCGGTTGTCTGCCTGCAAAATGTTACTTTTTGGCCAGGTTGCCTCTGCAGCATCACAATCCTTATGGTGGTAATCATGCAGTACAATACTGTCACAGATTTTACCTTTGTCAAGAAATTGCAGCTGATACAATCTATTCATTTTGTGCAACTCTTGCGTTTTGTACATTGCACATGTGCACATTACATTTTCGTATTGTATATTGATTAAGTGTGCAGCCCTACTTAAAGCGAAAAGTCAGTACACCTCTGCATCATATACCTCAGTTTAATCCTTCTTTTTTTTTTGTTTTGTTTATTAAATTGATGGAAATACGACACTAAAGTGCATCTCATGCTTTAGATGTCATACACCAGAGACCCGTGCCTGGGCATGCGAGATAAGACAACATGAATGAGGTAAGTGTCATCACGCCTCTTGTGAATTCACCTAGCTTAGCAGGGAGCTTAGATACGATCATGCTTACTCCAAGTAATTTAGAAAGATTGTTTTTGGAAAACAAATCAGCACTAATATCTTTGCTGAAACATTTTTCTATGTAATTTGTAAATCAATGTCTCAATGTCTCCAAAAAACACTTTTAATATTATTTATACTTATTTTGGGTAGTTTTACAAGGGTACATAGGAAAATTGAGAGTGGCAGTTGTTGGTCCTGACGAGACACTTAAAAAAGGCACACTAATAAAAATGTAATCAAATTATCTTATCTCAAAAAGACATTATCGCTTTTCAACCTATTTCCAACAAAGATGTTTGATGTTCTGTATTTTGTAGCCTCTGCTCTCTGAGACTATTTTCTTCACAGTCTTCCAATCAATTTTTCCCAACAACAGTTAGTTATGCCATAGTTCATAAAATGTCACAGGCCCAACGAACAGGAAGTCTCCCAGTAGCGAACGCTGGATTTGTTCAGGCTTCAGCGGGCCAGTGTCACAGGCTGTTCGACACAGCTGGCAGGGGAGCACGCCCTGTTGTTCTGGTGACTGGAGGGCAGGTAAGCTTCCATCAGAGTCAAGGATGGGTCAGGCCCGTGATGCGTGTGGCATGTTGTTGATGCAGCTGATGGGGAGACGAGGAGGGTCAGCGGTACCTCCCAGGCTTCCCATCGTGTCCCCCCCACCTTTCCCATCTGTCCTGTACTGACAGACTGTGACCAGAATAACAAGTCAACATCTGTGTAGTAATGACATTCTACGCTCGGCGTCGGGGTATCAAATGCTAACAGTTTGATCATGACGACAGCGTAGTCTCATCTGTTCAGTCACCGTTATCGCGTGCTCCTGCACAGAGAACTAAATCTAATTATCTGATAGCCAAGCAATCCATTTCTTTACATGAAGATGCAGGAAACAAAGCTGTGTGAAATCAGTTTCCATCTGCATTTTGTCAATTACATTGTGTTCAGAAAGTCACAAGTTTTGCATGTGAAAATTAGGAAATATTAAATAAATCATATATTTTAGATTTTTTTTCGGTGGGGGGGTGGGATGAGATGATTGACGCCGATCTCATTTGTGCATTAAGCGCGAGCGCAGACAGCTGAGAGAACAAATATTCTAGCATTGACCCTAATTTTAGGCTTCTGACCACAACACAAACAAAGTCAGTGTCTGTTGTCAAAGTGTGCTGATCTGTGTAGTATCATTCTCTGGGTTTGTTCTCAACCGCAGCCAACTTGGTGTTAAAGCTAAAGCGATTGTTTTCTCTCTTGACAATCCCTCCTCATCCCATCACAGCCGGCTAGACACCCTGACACCATGAACTCTGAGAGGAGGAGAGGGAATGTTTTTAGGTTTTCAGTTTTTTAGTCTGTTAGAAAGCAACCTCATTTATTATTTACAATAAACAACACATATAGTAGATGTTTCACTTGGATGTTTTTTGGGGTTGTTGCTTTTTTTTTTTTTCTTTGGTCAGAAAAGATTCAACTGGTGACATTTAGCTTTTGTTCCACTTGCTTATGGGAAAGAGAAGTTTTCTTTCATTTTTCATGCAGGGGTCATTTTAGAGAGCTGAAAAATGCACTTTGGAAGGTTGAAGCAAAGGCTCGCCTCAGTTACCTGCTTTGCTGCGGTGACCTTAAAGCTATAAAAGCAGAGCCCTGCTATTTTGCAAGCCAATTCTTCGGTGCCCTTTGTCAGCAGCCATATTTCACTGTTTCAGCATTTGGATCAATAATTCTACATTTACCTCAATTTCTTTTGTTCTTATGTGAGTAGTTTCCACTTATTCAAGAGAAATTATTCATAGTCATCTGCTGACAAAAAAAAAATAAAAAAACAACAAAAACACACAGACAATTCATCTTCTACTGCTGATCTGTTTCCGGGTTATGGGGTACTGGAGCCAATCTCAGCTCACACTGTGTGAGGACGGGGTCACCCTGTACAGCCTGGCCAACACACAGAGCCCAACAACCACTCACACTCAGACCTATGAAACCCACGCAGACACAGAAAGGCCCCAGGCTGGGAACCGAACCTGCAACCTTCTGATTGTGGAGCAACAGCGCTAACCACTACGCTGCCGTGCTGCTACAAACGGACAAATTGATGTCAAATTCTCAGTGGCCTCTTGTTTTAACGTGTGGCTAATGTGTGATTATTTGACCTCCAGCAAAGGGACACATGGGTCATGCCCATTGTTTACCTTCTTTCTCTGTTTTTCATATAAATATTGAGGGTGTGTGTTTGTGTGTACTATGTGGCTTTGCTGAGTAGAGTAATATTCTGTGTGTGGACTTGAAGAGAAGTGATCCTCAGGGCTATAAAAAAAATCACTGAACCCTGCAGTTCCTGGCAATTCCTCAGTCCAGTGCACAAGCTTGCTATTTTTTTTTCTTTCCTTTGAGCAGTGTGTTCTTACATATACAGAAAATGAGTACACATATGGTCCTTCAGAAGATAGTACAACTTTAATAATGAGAGGTCTCATTAGGGAGTGGAACCTCTGACTTTCATCTACTATTACAATGTGGTAGCAGAATTTGTGCTCGTAAGGGCTGAACTAAGCTACTGAACCACACCATATCCAATCTCAGCATTAATGCAAGTTCATATGTTACCTAGTGAGCAGCACCAGTTCAGCATTTCCGTACAGATGAAAGCTACAGTAAGAATCAACTGTTCTGAATTTACAGTGATGTGTTTAGTGAATCCCTTCAAATTAGCCACACTTGATCGGGGCAGAATCTGCCTAATTCAAAATCACAAATGATCTGATATTTAGACTGTGCGGCACTGATCACTCTGCCTCACAGCGTGTGACTGCTGCCATTTCAACAGCCCCTATCATTTAATATAAACAAATCTTAGAAACCAATCGTTCCCGTTCTTTTTAGTTTTTACTTCAACTTTTAAAACAAACTAATTGGTAGTCTGTTCTGGCTTGTGGGCTTTTGACATGCTGCTCTTGAGAAAATATTGAGAAAATGCAAAGCTACTTGTTGCCAGTTCCATTCTTCCACTAAACAGTTGCTGCTCCATATTCTTCAACTGAGAAAGTCATAGTGCAAAGAACCAAAACTAAAAAAATGTCCTGTTAAAGGTGACTTCAACCAGAAGTTACAATGTAGTTACAAAGGAAACAAAATCATAACCACAGCAGGGTTTGTTTTATTGTTTTGTTCATGAGCACTTTTCCATTACAGATTTTTTTTTTTTTTTTTTTTTTTTTTTTTGAGTATAGAACAAAATGAACGGCACAATTTGGAATCAAAGTATCTATGCTAGCAGTGCTAATAAATCTTTCATCAGGCAATTATTCATTGCTTTGCCATCTTTAAGTATTTCAGTGTTTAAATATCAAAGTCACACTTCAGAAATGCTAATATATCATCATAGGTGGTCATAGGCTTTTGCACTCTGTCTTCCTTCTATTCCACATGACATGACCGTGGAATTAATGAGTGTGTGATGAACGAGAGGTTCCCATTATTCCCCAATTGCCCCACTGTGCAGGTGCCTGTTCCACCAGCTGCACTTGCTACAGCTATAAGTTTGCACATGCAAATTCCTATAATTGCATTGTAATAATACAGATAGATTAGCTGAGTGTTTTTAGCTATGGACAGGGATCGTACAAAGGGCTGTGCCACAGAGCTTTTTCTGAAGCAGACCCTCTGCAGCCTGATTTGTCCTGCGTTTGCAGACGGAGGGAAGGTAGTAAAGTAAAGCAGATGATGGTGCGTTACAGCCGTGAACTCTGAAGGTTGTCTGTGGTGGAGTACCAGAACTGAGCTTCTTAAAATGAAAGGTGGGGACAATAAACAATTTCTGTCAATGTTTTCAGGGACCGTGCTCAGTTTGTGGTAACAAGCTTGGTGAAAATGAAAAAAGCCTTGTGTAACAAAGTCTGTATGCTGTACTTCTATACACTTTCATGGAACTGTCTGTGGCATGATTGTGATCTGCCAACCTGGCAGACAATATAATATAGTGTTTAGTTTTGCAGAGAGAAAATCTGGTCATCACTGGAAGTCTGATCTTTTTGTAATTTTTTTTTTTCCTGGACCCAACATGAGTGGTGAGGGCAGTGGGAAGGAGGTAGGTTCAGTGCTACCATTTCATTCATGCAGATCAGAGCAACCTGACAGTATAAATGGGGTTTTTGATGGCATGGGTGTCATCTGATGTGAATACTTTCCTGGCAGTGATGAAGGCTTTTGCATGCTGCGCTCTTTATCTCGGCTTGTTTATGTCACATCATGACACGTGTAGCTTTTTGGGAACAAGAGAAAAACTCTTTGCTTTTAGCAAAGCTGAGAAAGTGCAGCTAGGTGAATACATCTGCTGATGCCTCTGGACACGTTGTCAGTGTTATTCCTGGATTCATCAGGTGTTTTGGATCTTTCAACATCATACACCCTCTTTCAGGTGACCCAGCTGGGGCCGATCAGACCCCGGCTTGCATCCAGATGGCTAGTTAGCTACCATGACTCCATGCTCTCCTCTTTCTCTCTCCCTCAGTGCCTAAGCTGCTGAAGGCTGTGGCTAAGGGTCGTATTACGAAGCCCCTCCATCCCACTTCCACTGGGAGGCACCTCACTCTCCATCTAGCCTGCTGACAGTCACCGACCAGCCCTGAATACTTGGTGAGCTTCCTCTTGAAGGCTTCTGCCAGTCTGTACTCAGACACGGGGATGATGTCTGGACTCAGGGTGGTGGCTGTAATGTGGCTGGGGAACTTCAACTGCTGTTCAAGGTCCACCAGCAATGGCCTTCAGGACTGGCTCGTTCCTCCAAGTGCCCTCATGAAACAGCTGAAGAAGTGCCCTATGGTTCCTCGCTTGGGACTTACGGGTCATGCTGTTGTCTCTGCTATGCCCCATGAGTGCAGGTTTGACTGAGTTTGAAGCACACCATACACTGCCCTGATGATGAATATTATGCCTTGAGGTTCAGCTTTCCAAAGCTCAGTCCAGGTCACTTTCATCAGAGTTTGTTTTGTCAGGAGTTCGTCCGGGGCCCTCTGCTCTCTGGCTCAGCAGATTTGGTGAGCATATTCATGGCTAGGGAGAGCAGCGTCACAAAGATAGTGCACCCCGTAATGATGCCAATGTTCCACCTTGTGCCGACTTGATGTACTTGCTCCTGAAGAGAATCTCATCCTGAAATCGTTGTAGTAAGAAGTGATGTGTCGATGTAGATGGTCTTTGTCAGGTTGGTGCACAGCGTCTTGGAAATGGCACTGAAGAAGATCTTTTGCCTCAGTGCACAGCAGGGAGATGATGCAGAACTGCTCGAGTTGTGTAGATCCGCATCCCTTCAGCCCCTCGCCATTTTCCTGGGATCCTCCCTTTCTCCAGAAAAATCAAAGGACTTTCCACAGACGCAGTAGGAGTTTGGGACTGTTCTTGTACACTTTGTAAGAAGTGCCACTTGATCCTAGAGTGGAGCTAGCCCTTGCTTTGTGGAATACTACTCTGACTCCTTTAGCTGCAGCTCTGACATGTCGAACTGTACTTTCAGTTCAGGGGGATCAATGAGGATGTTACACTCTACCAACTCCTGCTCTCTTTTGAGGTTACCGTATGTCTGTGTAAAATGTTGGTCTATATCCTCCAGTGAGGAGGCGAGTTTCCCACTTCTGCCCCAGGGTGAATTTGAAGTGGTTGGCTATAAGGCAGCTCATTTACGTGCCCTCTTGCGTTGCCGCTTCCGATGCCACTATACCCTGACCTTCTCCCGTATGGCTTGAAATTTCTGGTCTACCTCTCCCTTCGACATTGCCTCCAGAATTTGATCAGCATCGTTGTCAAACTGCTTCCACAGTGAAGTCATGTCAGCTGCAGGCCATTTGATCCACCCTGTGTCCGAATTGATGCTCGAGGGATTAGGCAGCAGCACTTGGAGGTTCCGGGCACTGTGGGGTGAGTTCAGGCCTGTCCCCTCCTGTGTCTCACCAGGTTGCACACCCGTGCCTCGCGCTGCCTCTGCTCCCATCAAGCGCTTCATCTTTGCTTGGTGGATCTTCAAGCCATAGATGTTCCTGCAGACTTTGCCACATGAAAAAAAATTATATCACAACATAATAATACCAAAAAGCCTCAGTGTGCCAAAATAAAGCCATAAAATATACAGAGTAAGTACATTAGGCAAAAACTGCCATGTCTATTCTAACAAAAATAATACATTAAATTGAGGCAAGAATGTGTGTAAATTGATGTTTTTGACCCAAATCTAACACAACAGGCAAAAGTGGGCACAGGCAGATATCAAGCAAAAAACTCAGCACTACAATGACAATATTTGTAAACACAGGCATGAGTAACTTAATTCCACTGAATACTCATTACACTGTAACAGTTCAATCAGAAATGTCCTCTCATTGAGCTGAGATCACGCATGTTTGCACAAGGGGGGAAAAAAAAAGAAAAAAAAGTAAATATCAACCCAGTGTCTTCAGCCTCTACAATCCCACACTTTCAAATATGAAACATTGAGGAAAACAAGAAATACAATATTTTGTGGCTTTTATGCAAATCTGACATTTCCCCTGCTGGCTCCGCAGAGCCAGGTCCTCTGTTGACCACAGATACCTGCCTGTGTTACTGCTGAGGCAGCAGCAGTCTCTGTTGCAGCGAGTCTTCACTATTTGTTATCAACGAATTAATACCTGTCAGATAGAGATGACATACATACATGCAAGTCAAAAAGTTTTGCTGCTTGTGTACCGACTCTATGGGAAGTGTGTGTCAATTCTGTCACTGTACAGGCATTGCCTATCTTGTGGTTGCACCTTGGGAATTGAATCACAGTGCATAGCTAGCATTATTTATTTTTTTCACTCAGCTTTATCATTAAAGAGATTGAGGCAAATGCAGTGTAGTGCAAAAATACTAAATGCCAATTTGAATTTGTCTTCAGAGCACAGACATCAGAGCATTTGCAAAAAAACAATTGACAAATTCCGTAATTAGGAATGATACATTTTCCAGTGATGTATCGTAGAGAGACGACACTCCAAGAAATTCACTCATTCATAATCAGAAAGAGATCATCGACGCACAATACTAATTAATTTGTCTTTGTTATATCTGTGTTACGTTAAAGACAATGTGTTGTCTGTTCGTGAATTAATCTGGCTATTCGCTGTATTGAAAAATACTGCTTGTGGAAGTGTATGTATTTTAAAAGATGATGAAACATGATGGCAGCATGGGGCCACAAATGAATGAATGAATGAAATGTTTCATTAGAGGACAATTGCCACAATGAATTTGACTGCAGTTTTCCAGCATTTGATGTTTTTCTTCATATCTGACAGAAGTGTTGTGTGTGAGCCCAGTAAAAGAGCATGAGTGTGTCCAATTGTAAATAATGAACATATTTGAACTGTTTGGCAAGTGGCAAAACAAACAAACAAACAAAAAAAAAAAAAAAGACCTCAAAAGAAGAGCTGTTTTGTTTTGTTATTTTTAGTTGGGCACAGAGATTCATGACAAAATATGCCTGCAATTGCTAATTCTGGTAATTCAAACAATGCAGCTGCTGGTCCATTAGTTTTTCCAGAGTTTTAAGACATTTCAGTCTGTGACTTTATAGTGTTAGGAAGTAATTCATTTAGATTAGGAAGTGGTTTTGGAAATGATTGAAAGCTGGTGATGAATGGGGAGGTGAAGGTTCTGCTGAAGAAAGATTGGCCGAGAGCTGCTGATTATAAAAACACGGAGGAAATGAGCATGAACTTATTCGGTTTTTTGGAACAGTGAACTTTAAAATTTAATATGCAGTCCATGAACGTGAGATTCATTTCAAGAGAGCAAAATGAATTTTGAGTTATCGCTTGCACATCTCTCTTTAAATCAATAAATTGACCACATTTGATTAAGTTCCTGTGATATTTACCTTCAAAATAAGGTGTTTTACTGATGTAAGATTTAAAGCATATCTGATAAATTCAGGTTTGTCAGACAACGGCCCCCAAATGGATCTGATCCCAGCCCCAATTCAAAGGCTAATAAAAATATAGTTTTTCACCCTGATTTGCCAAACCATTCTGTCCAAGGACACGCATGATGTTTAATCTTAAATTACAGAGCATACAGAAAGTATTCAGATACCTTTGTGCTTTTTTTTTCCCCCCAAACATTTTATGTCACGACCTTTTGCAAGATTGAGAGGATCTGCAGAGAAGAATACCATAAAATCCCCAAATCCAGGTGTGCAAAGCTTGTCACGTTAAAACCCAGAAGCCTCAAGCCCGTAATCACTCCTGACTGTGCTAAGTCCTGGGTAAAAGCTCTGAATATCTATGTCAATATTACATTTTTTCCTTTTTAATGAAATAGCAAAAAATGTAAAACAAACAAAGCTATTTCACTTTCAGTCACTTTAGTCATAGACTCACTCTACCAAGATGCACCACTGAGTGTCATAGGAAATCTTTCCTGCCAATGGCCATCAAACTCTCGAACTCCGCCCTCTGATCACCAGTTCTGTGATCGTGAATGGTTGCACAATACTCTGCGCCATTGCTGCACCTTTATTTACCTGATACTTATCAGTAAACACTGCAGTATTTTTTGTTTTATTTAAATTCCAACATATCTTATTTCACATATTTTACTTTAATATTAGAATTTATTTTTTATATCAGTCTGTGTTATTACTTATATATGTCCATGTTCTTGTAATATTTCTATTTCCATTCCTACCTCTATTCCAGAGCATCTGTAATGAACAGAATTTCCCCTGGGGATTAATAAGGTATTTCTGTTTCTGATTCATCATGTGCTGTTGAGTATGGACTAATAAGGGAAGAAATAAGTTTATAATAGCAAAAAATATTAAATATTTTTTGCAATATAGCTACACACTGTATTCCTAGTCATTTACATTCCCTTTAAATTACAGAATCATCCCACCCATTTTAACTCATCAGTTTACATTGTTGTACCCGATCAGGAAACCTCCATTGGTCGAAGTGTGGTCTCAACCTTGACAACAAAAATGTTGAGATGCCAACTTGTAATATTGACATAGGTTAGAAAAGTTTCCAAAAAATCCTTTCAGGAAAATAATCCAAATGAAGAATGAGGTGTAAAGCCTGTTCTCAGAGTCCGCGACTGACAGAAATCAACAGCACACACTCGAATCAGTGTTTGGAAACTTTATTTATGGACTATCGAACCCTAAATTTGTATGTTTTTTTTTTTTACCCAAGAGAATTGTTAGATATAAATATGTATATAAAGGACACATTATTGAGATGAAATGAATGTTGTCTATTAAGGACTTTTTGGGGTCTAATGAATGTTATCTCCAGAAGCTGGGAGACTACAGGCTCCAGTCTTCAGAAATGACTGTTTGTCATTTGAGTCAGTATTTGTTTGATTCAAGATGAGGGGAAAAAAAATGGAAATGGTTTTTACTCCCACAGTTTTCATATTCACAAACATAAATCGAAATATTGCCACAAGCTGTCTTTCAAAATGTAAAGTGTAACCCACAGGAAATACAGCTTTGACCCTTAATTGGTAGATGGGGAGAGCAATGCGCCACTGTTATTCACTGCCATAGAAACTGCAGTCTCAATCTGTGCTCACATTCCCTCTTTTAAATTAGAGTTTCTCGTTTAATTTACAGACTGCGGACACATTTCATATATCATCATCCCATTTATGTGCTTTGAAACGCAATAGTTGTCAGTAGAGTCACTGTCTGAACGAACCCTGTCATTTTCTGTCATATTTACCCCACAACTTTCTGACAACGCAGGATTATCCATCTTACACCACTGTGTGATGTTTGGATAATTCATCTCCTCTTTAGGAAATGCCAGACTTGTTGGAGGAATGCTTCCTGGCTGATGCTGTATTCCAGCTGTCGGCTGTCTCTTAAAGGTAAAAGGAGCGGTTCAACCCACGGGGCAGCTCCAATGAATTTTATTTAACAAAGGTCCCCTGACTTGTACCCTTTATGGAGGAAATGGGCTCACAGTGGGTGCTGCTCAATCAGATACACATTCAAGCACTCACAGTGAAATCTTACTTTTTGCTTACCAATAATGGTGAATCCAGTAAAAGGTCCCTTATTGATCATTATTTCAGCATGCACAGAGCTGCAGTCTTAGTCCTGTTGGAAAGAGACTACTTTCACTACTTGAACCAAATACTGCCGGTATATTCAGAGTGGGGTGAAGCCATTATTTAACATTTGACAGAAAGAAGAGGGTGTGGGAGTTATGTTGTGATGTGGTTTTTGTTGTATGCCAAAGGGAGCGATTGCATATGAGTCCATTATTGATAGTGACGGTTGAGGACGGTGGTAACATGATCCCAATTTAGATTTTGAAGTGGCACTCGTGCTTTTCCTGTGGTACTTGGAATTATTTGGTTAAAACGGCAAAAGATGTGACAGAGACTCATAGAAAGACTGAAACGCAGTCCACCCACAAGATTTGATGTGAAATTGTATATGCGAAAATATTTGTAAACAGTACAAGTAAACATGTAAAAGTGTGATGGCCAAAACTTTGAGATTTTGGTTCTATCAGCTTCCTTTATTTTGCAATATACCGACCAAAACAAGCCATTTCAAGCCATCTGAATCATTTTGTGTTCAAAATCTATACTCAGCTGTCTTGTATTTTAAAGGGTAAAACAATGATTTAAATGCATTTCCACAATTTTCAGAAATTGTGGAAATGCATTTATTCATAGAGTTTATGGTTATGTTAGATGTAACCATGAGACCACAAAATAAAAACCTTGCTAACGTTATCCACGGTGTCCAAAATAACTTGAAGGTCACAACATTTAATCCATTGTATCTCATTTTTAGGGCATCAAACACAACACAGTCCCAGGGTTTGGAGAATAATTGGCTCTTACAAACAAATATAATGCCATCCACGCTTTCAGTGGTTTTCATGTGCCAGATGTGCCTGCATGTTTTTTTATTCACATTTGGTATTTAGTCATGGCATGGACTGTGAGCTTTCATTCCCTCTGTGAGACTGTAAATAAGACCGGGATCCTCTGGGAGTGACTACATAAAACACTCCGTGGTTAGCAGACCTCAGTGCCTGCCAGAGGCACAACTAAACCATGGATGCTTCACTTCTATCAGGTAAAGGCAATATCCTAGACATCTCTGTTTATCTATCAGCAGAGCGCACCATCAAAAGACAACCCTGCTTTTAAAATAAGTATAAAAGGCAGATGTCTGAGGAATTGCCTTGGCCATAAATAAATTAAGTCAAAAAGGGAGAGTTGAAATGTTTTTGTGCTTGTATTATGTTTTATGGGGAGAGATGATGCTTTTTAACAGACCTCATTCAGACCTGATTATTATTTAGTGCTGTCCTTTATTTGCAGCCAAACTATTATGTTTTACAATAATAAGTCTAATGATTACAGAGAAATTTTCTGTGCCCTCCTTTGTTCTGCTGTTTTGAGTAATTTAGCATTTCTGAAGCTCTTCTGGTCTTGACTTGGCACGTTTGCGTAGAGCGGTTGAATTCACTTTTAAATATGCCTTTTCTCTTGAGGTCCCAGCCCCTTGTGATGTGACCCGCATGACTAATTCCATTTAAAGGGGAATAACATGCATTAGGGCTCTCACTTTTCTGCCTCGCATTTGCATAATTTTGTTTGGCAACTTGGAAAAGGGCCATTAACAGCACTAAGATACACACAGTAAGGGGTTGAGATGGAGGCAGATCAATACTTTATTTCAACATCTTTAGCAGCACTGGGGTCCAGAGCAGGAAGCATCTACTAATTCAAATTCGTGCAGGAGTCTTGTGACGCTACCATTAGTTTGTGAAAAGAGAACGCCGTTGTACCGCGTCTCTTACTCTGACAGACATGATCTCTCAATCAATAGTCTTTTACTTTTTTGTTGCAAAGACATGATTGATTGCTGCGAGTTGCCGCGTGCTCAATTCCACTTCTTGCACTCCTCATTATTGTTTCAATTAGGCATTCTCTCGAGACTGTGTTCGCGGGTGGCATTAAGGAGCGGTGACCCCCGTGTGATTTACACCAAACACCAGATGTTTGGCAGAATAACCTTTGACACAAACTTTATTCAGGGGGGCTGTCTACACAAAGCGTGTGGATGACCGGGGGAACTTGTGACTCGCGCCAGTGAGGAGGAAATAATCACAATGTTACCTTCTCATGAATTATTAAGTGCCTTGTGCTTATTTTAGCCTGACTCAAAATGCTGCATTTTCATCTGTGGGTCTGAGGCAGTGGGAAAGGGTGCATTTTTTTTCTGACAGCTGTATTACTGCTGATAAGCAAGACTGTGTGAGCTGATCAAGTAGTGAGACAAGCGTTCGGGGGAGTAGCAGCATAGCAGCAGCAGCGCTCTAGTCACTAGGAGCCGTGGCGGCAGAAGCAGCAGCAGCAGCAGCAGCAGCAGCAGCACTATCAGTCACAGCACAGGCGGCAGCAGCAGCAACAAACTCTCTCCTGTCTTTTTCTCCTCTTTGTGGAGTTGTTTCCTGCTCAGAGGACAAAAGCCAAGGAAGTAGGAGGGAAGTGTCTGAGGGCTGATAGCTGCCATTGAAAACAATACCCAAAACGCAGACCTGGCTGCCTCCATGCCTATCGAATTTGTTTGCAAAATCAAATTTGCAGAGGAGGATGAGAAGCAGAAAAGCAAGCAGGATGGGGACAAGGAGAGCCTGATCGAGGAGAGCTGCACGCCTCCGGCCAAGGACTTGGCCGGGTTTGCTAACTCCTGCTCCCTTCATGGGATTAACCACATCTTTGTCTCTGGTCGCCTGGGTATCCGACAGACACTCTGGACACTTGCCTTTTTGACTTCACTCGCGCTATTCCTGTACCAAGCAGCTAAGTGTGCCATCTCTTACCTGGAGCACCCTCATGTCACAGCTCTGAATGAGGAGGCGACCCCTGAGATGGTTTTCCCTGCTGTGACCATCTGCAACATCAACCGCTTTCGCTTCTCTGCGCTCACCGATGCTGACATCTACCACCTGGCTAACTTAACAGGTCTGCCCCCCAAAAACAGGGATGGGCACAAACCCACAGATTTAATGTACCCTGCCCCTGACATGCAGGACATCTTCAACAGGACAGGACATCAGTTAGAAGAGATGCTCATGAGCTGCAATTTCAGTGGACAGAACTGCTCAGTCGAGGACTTCTCTGTGGTGAGTGAGAAAGTTTCTTCAAACTTCTACCTTCACCTGACGCTGATCATGTCCCATTACTTCATCATAACTTATTCACTTCATTAAAAATCTTTCCACAGAACAATTCTAAAACTGAGACAATCACATTTTTATCATTTCGAGTGCTCATGTACATAATATTTTACAAAGCTTGTCTTGTTTAATCAAAACTACAGATGAGCATCAAAGAAAAATGAACATTTTAGAGCAAGAGAAAATTAAATTCTTTTTGTGCGTGTACTCTTCTCTAGAGTCCACATGGTTCCCATGATACATTTCTGCATACATGATTCATAGTTTTGGCTCACTCATTGAGCTATGTCTCATCTCCATAAGTTCTCAGCAACAGTGTTTCAGTTTGTATCAGAATCTGCTATATCAAACAACAAAGGCTGCTCCTGTGGATGAAAATCAAAGAGCTGCCGTATGTGGTTGTATACTTTTTCAAGGCAAACTGTACCTTAATGCTGCCTCAAACTCCAGAGTGCATGGCAACAAAATTGTCATCTAAAATAATCGAGACTCTTCTCTCTTTCTTTCCCTTCTCTCCCTGTCGCTCCCCCACTCTCTTTCTGGTATTGCAGAGCAGCTGCCTCCCTCTCTCTTTCCCTCTCTCTCTCTCTCTCTCTCTCTCCCTCTCTCTCTCTCTAAGCTCTTGTACATTTCAGGATAGAAGGAGTAGTGCTTCTTCTATGCTGTATTTCAATCTTGCTGCTGTTAAGATTAAATATTTAAAGACAGACATACATGATTTTTGCATTAGCCAGATTGACTAAAAGGAATGAAACTATTTCCATGAGAGGGAAAGTTTGTGTGTGTGTGTGTGTGTGTCTGAGAGAGAAAGAGAGGGGGAACAGGTGAAAGAGAGTTTGTGCCTGCGTTCTGTGCACTATTTATTAAAGGCACTGTCCTTGCGGGAGATGGATTTCCCCATCTCTCCTGCAGAAATAGGAATATGCAATTGCTTTAGTGATGATAAAGTGTAGGTGTCAAGTCTTAATAGGGTATGTTGAACATTGATATGCTCACCTTCCTGAGACCTAAAGATTCTGTCTTATCATGGAGATGCCGCTACATTACCTCTGATGTGCCAAATTACACCAAAGAAATGATGACATTTCACTGCCTCTCGTATGGTTTCTCTAACTGTGTGCAGAGCAATTTATTTTTCTTTGTCTTTGTCTTTCAAAACAGCCTTACACATGGTGACACAGAAGTACCTGTGACACGAGAGAGGGAATATTTCTAGGTTGTTCAAACAGGAAAACGGAAACGCCATTCTCTTCAGGGGGGCTGAATAGATTGACAAAATTCTGTCCAAAGCAACAACATGACTACAAAAGCTGATAATGTGCTTCTTGCACATTTGACAGCGATGTCCTCTGACACTGACTCTCTGTCCTCCCTGAGTATATTAATTAGCAGACAATTCTGACATCTAGGAAACGTGTGTCCTGTGTCAGTCAATAAATCCCGTGGCCCTCTTTGGACGCAGGGTGGCTTCAGCGCAGATTAAAACGCTGTAGAAAGTTCCCTAAGCTACTGTTTCCTCTCTGTCAGCTATGTGATCTGCATTTTCGAGGGCTGTCAGTTAGATTTGTTACAGGCTACTTGCTTCCTCCACGCATGACAAATCAGTCACTCCAAGTCCTGGTGGGGATCACTAGTGGGAGTGTGTGTAGAGAAAAGGGCAGGGAGTTGTGAGAACAGGGAGGAGAGCAGAAAATAAAAGTCACAGTACAAATGGAACTTGGTCACACACAGCTCTGATTGTGTTTGTGTGCGTGTGTGTTTCGTCAGTCCGAACCCAAAGTCATTTTTGTAGAAAGTTGTTATTACAGGTCAAGTGCTTTTAAAGTCATGCAAGCATATACAGTACAAACCCAAATACAAAGGTGTCCCGCACACATCATTCTGCATTATGTAGGTTCATAGGTACCTCCATTTTTTTCAGCAGCCTCTTATAATTTGTTTTCTCTGATTGATCGTTCTACATCCCTGAAATCTTTTATTTGGGTAATGTGGATGTGGCGCTCTTGGAATATTGAATGATGAAATGTAATTGCGATATTATACATGCTATAGATTTTCTGCGAACAGACAACGTTCTCTGTAATAGAGTTCAGTTTGGATTTTGGTGTATTCTCAGAATGATTAATTGCTTATAATTTAATGAATAATTGCATTGGAGTGATATAATCAGTCAAATGCATTTTCTATCGTATTATATTATTTCTCTCTCTCTCTTTCTCCTTTTCTTTACACACACACACACACACACACACATATATATATAAATTTAGGTTAAAGCTTTTTTTTGTGATTTATGTGATTTCTTCAATACATTCATTCACAGTTGAATGATTAACAATCAATTGTCTGTTTGCTGTAATTCATGGAACGAAAATACACAGTGATGAGTGGCAGCTAAAGTGAAAGCCAGTGAAATTTGTTTTCCTCTTTCCAGCGTCGTCGGACAGCTTGATTCTTTGACGTAGGTAATAAGGCCAGTCTTTATAATTAAAGATTACATTATTGACTTGGATTAATCACACAAGATAAAGCTGATTCAACAAGCCATGAATAAATAGATTAATATTTTTCTCCCAGTCTAACTCCAAATAATTGTTCATCCATTGTGTGTTGCTGTCGCAGAGATGAGCACTGAGCCCTTTGGCTTTTTTTTTTTTTTTTTTTTAAACAGAGCTCTGAATTGGTTTGCTCTGACTCTCAGCTGTGTTTTCTGCTGCATTATCAGATTTTGCTCTCAGCAAGGACAGATCCCTCTTGCATATATTCATGGGGATAACTAAACAGCTATAGGGTGGCATGCGGGGTGATCTATAAAAACCTGGGTTAACAGGGACAACACTGAGAGGCTCTCTGCCGTGCAATCTGTCATTATATTGACTGAAGCCCCAAATGTATTTTTTATAGATAATAATGTGTTTAATAGTATAAGCCATTGATGATGATCAGCCTGCTCCTCAGTCTTTCACGGTGGGAACATTAATGTAAATTGATACAAAAGAGACATTACTTTGAGTTGATCTCAATAAATAGCCCTGTGCTGTTCGTGGTGTAAGAAAGAATCAGTAGAAAGATTTTGCATTCAGACAGAGATGAGTCACCAAAACTGTATCATGTCTTCCACGGTTTCCTACTCTCTTCTCCTGGGAAACAAGTTTTACATTTTGCTGGTATGTTGAAATGTACACGGGAACATAATGTGTAAGATCACACCATTTCTGTGCAACTCAGCCATACTGTGACGCATAAGATGTTTTTTTTTTTTTTTTTATTTGTTAGCCAACGTGTCTGCCAAAGATACATCAATGCGGTCTCGCCTATTACAACAAGAAATACGGCCCCTACCTTTGCCGTTTTATGTGAATGTTGCAGAGAGTCCCATGCACATGGCTTTCATTTTCAGTCTCTTATGTATGTAATGTGTGCATGTGTGTGTGTCTATGTTGTGTACGTGTGCAGATGGCTGTGAGAGTGACATCCGCTTCCCCAGTGAGTCCAAAGCATTCACATCCTTTAACAGTGTACCCACACGCTCACGCACACACACTCACACATGCCTAACCCAGCCACCCGCCTTCCCCCTGGTGGAGAGCGACGAGTGTGGGAGCGTGAAAGTGACTTGCTATCTGGACTGGCTTCATCTCCAACAGCCTGTCAATTAGCCGTCTACAGTTCCACTGCTGTGGGTGTCCCTGCAGCTTAACTGTCTGATATCTGATCCACACACCCAACCCTGGATCACAGTGCTGAACCATATTACACCCCACCAAAACCATAAACAAACAAATGCCCGCAGTTTTCTCTCCCCACCCATCTCACGGAATAATAAAGAAAAAAGTTAACTAACCAATTCCACATCATGCCTCCACAATGAAGGCTAGAGGAGGACTGCTGCTGCTTTCCCACCCCTCCTTAGTCCTGCGCAGCTCCTTCCCTAAGCTTATCCTCCTCCTCCAGCATGTGAGAGGAAGATGAATTGCAGTGCAATTGGCCGGCTGCTTCTCTCGATATGCATCACCACTGTCTAATCAGATGAAATCCGCCTGTGACCAGCCATTGGATAACCTGCAAACAGTTTATATTTGTGAATATTTACCTTTTTTTATCACTCCCTGAACCTGTTTTAAAACCTCTCACCGTCCCACTGTTTGGAGCACTCGGTTTGATGAGGAGAACCTGTAGCTCAGGGATGGCTTTTAATTCCATGATAAAGGCTTCCGATGTTGTGGTAGAGCTAAAGCCCCTCCTCTAACCCCTGGGAGTCTTTTACTCACAGAGACATTTGTCTCTTTCTGACAGGTCATACACTGAGCTGTTGGTAGTGTTAATGTGGCTTCGCACACACACACCTATACAAACGCACACAGGTTTCATCACAGATTGAGAGAGCTGGCTTGCAAGATTGATCATGACTCCTGACTGGGTGCCCCTCCCTCTCATAGGATCAATACATCCTTCAGTCAGATTGCTTCCCTGCCCTTCCTACTCCAAGTCTGGTGTGACTAATTATCCTGCGCCTGTGTTTTGGACCCAGTCACCGCTGCATTTGTTAATGCCGCCAGAGTTGTTGAAGAATTTGGTCTTTAGAACAAGATATCAGTTTGTTTTAGCGTGTATACAGCCCAAATCAATCTATACAATCTCTACCTTTTCCCTAAAGGACGCTGAAAGTATCAAGTGCAATGAGGTGACCCACATCGAAGAGGGAGAGCATGGGAGGAATTTGCATTCTGACAAATTTAATGTCTGATCCAAAAGTCAGAAGTGAGGTTTTTAATACCGGGTTGATCATTGTCTTGTAATATAAGAAAACTTGTGTATTCGTAAAGGCAGCTCTGTCTGAATTAGGATCCACCCAATAATGAGCAAACAAGAATTGATGGATATTGCACCCTTAGGCCTGATTAGATTACTCAAATGTAAAAAACTCAAAGTGAAATTAGTTCTTACAAATGAAAAGTGTGCATGTACATGCTGCAGGGTTAAGCAGGTAGAAACATATTTAGAAAACTTTATTATTACATTTTTTTTTTTCCTCTGCTCAAGTTTTTTTGCTCCGCATTTTCTACAGAAGCATAGCTAATAAAAGTATCATTTTCATTTTGAGTGTCTCCATGTTAACACATTGAAAGGTTTCAGTTGCAGCTGCTCTCCTTCAGTGACCCCAATCAAATGACTAAATCTCATCCAAGCTAAAGTCACTGCCCACAATACTAGTCTCACTTGCTGGGATCCTTTCAAAAAGGACTCATTAATCAGCGGATTTAGGAAAAGACTTTGATCTCTGTTTGAGGAAAGCTAATAAATGATTTTAGAGTGTCTTTGACTGCATTTTTCAAAAAAAATATAGTTGACTCAAACTGCACTTATGCCCCTCCATCATTTTAAGGCTTTTTCTTTGTTATAGTTTGCAGTGATGGTGAAAACAGCATCTGCCATGCGGATATCTATGATTATGAAAGCCTTTGGCCGAGCGCACTTTAAATACACACTTGTCTTCTTAGCTGCCAATGTGAGCGTTTTATTTTGTCATCTTTCCCAGTCTCTGAATACATTAGTAGAAATTTGTCTGTAAAATTAACCAAACTTGCTTGTAGGCCACCGTCACAAAATGGGTTCATACTTGCTCATAGGGTTTAACTGCAAATGCCGAGAAGTAACTCAGAGAGAGTGTGTACATTTGAGATTTAGACTTGTTCTACAAAAGGAGATGTTTCAGATGTCAGCGCAAAGTGGGATCATTTTGAGTACAAACCAGAAGGCATCAAACTTTTGATAACCACTTAATGGGATCTTTCAGCCATCTGTGTCTTTGAACTATAATGGAAAACCAAAGAAATGTCAAAACAGATATCGAAACACCACATATTTCAGGGGAAGAAAAACCATTATATTGCTATTTAGTATTATAAACCCAGTTAAATTAAGTATGTAAATAAATGGTAATCAAAACAGGCCAGAAAAACTCAAACAGATGTAGTCAAACATATGTTAACATCACCTCAAAGGATATTTCTGAAGCCATGGCTACATTAAGAACACCTCATAATTTATTGTACAGTGCTCCCACTGATGTGTGCGTCACATATGTAGCTGATATGTTAAATTGATTTAAAATGGCCAGTTTGACTTGGATGAAAATGTCAGTTGGTCACAGATCTTCCAATGGAAATAGCATACAGCACAAATGTCATAGTGAATATTTACCCCTGGCATAGTCCTAACATGAGGGCCTCATCTGTCCGCTTGGCTGGACACTTAACCGTTTTTTTCTTTTTCTTTTTTTTATTATGCCTAACGTCACACACACTTGACCAAGGTCCCGCTTGTTTTGTTTTGGAGTTTGTTTTTGTTTTTTGACATGTGCACAGATTTTGCGTAATATCATCACACTTTTTAAATCTAATCTGCCTCTCTTGGCGCATTACTGTTGGCTGCATTGAATGCAAACAATGTTTCAACTATAGTACATAAACACAAAGGTGTCATGACAGGTGTGATATTTTGTCTGAACCTTTATAGCAATGTGGTGTTAACTATGTGAAAAGGCCTTCTTTACAATGATGTTTGGCATACCTTGTAGCTTCCTCTTGGGAGATGCATGCACTGATTTTTCAAATAGCTCTCAGGCAAGAGCAAATACACACAATACATTTTCCTTCTCCATAATGTTCATACCAGACATTCTTATATTACTTAATAATGTACTTTGAGCTTATCGAATGGCATGCTATGATAGAACATGCTGAATAATTCAAAGTAATGCCTTTGTTGTCTAAGTATTTCCTACTGACCATCTCTGAGGCCGTTTGCTCTTGAGAGAACAGTATTACGCCTTTATACTGTTTTGTAAAGCTTTCTGGAATCAGAGGTTCGTTTTAAAATTCCCATCAAAATTTCATTTAACTTACCTTTATTTCTATTGATCTTCAATAACTACTGCACTATTGCAGATGAGCAGTTAGAGCTGTTTTAATCACAATGAAAAAATATGATTTTTCTGGCACATAATGATTATGATTAAAAATGTAATTTTGTGTAAATCTAATTGTGGATATATATACAAAGAGAAAGAGAGAATTAAACAAGATAAATTTACACCAGGGCAATTTATTGGTGAAATTAATGTGAAAATCTTTAGCTTTTTTTTGTCTGTGACAGAGATACTAGGTTACAAATATCTGAAGTGCCATTCGTGTTGAAAAGCCCAGTGTTTTTCCAATGTGGCATGCGAGGGAATCCATGTTGTACCGAGGTTTTAATCATTAAAGATCATATTGGGACTTGCTTTATAATTTTTACATGTATAATCCAATCCAATTTAGAAACCACTACCATAAGTGCCTACTCCCTTTTTCCTAATTAATGCATCTCGTTTAGTTAGCAAGGCAGCGCAGCGGCATAGTGGTTTGTGCTGTCGCCCCACAACAGCAATGTTGCTGGTTCGATTCACTTTATGAGCAGAGTTTGCATGTTCTCCTCTCCTCCCACCACCCAAAGACATCATGTTTGGGTGAATTGGTGACTCTAAATTGTCTGTAGGTCTGAGTGTGAGTGGTTGTTTGTCTCTGTCTCTGTGCGTTGGTCCTGTGATGGACTGGTGACCTGTCCAGGGTGACCCCACCCTCACCCAGAGTGAGCTGAAGCTGTTGCGCCTGCAGCTGAGTGTGATGCACCATCTGATATATCCCCTAACAGCATACAAAATCCCCATCAGAGAATGCTCTGTTCATTTATCAACGGCTTGGACTCCCATGTTGTCTGAGCAGACTGCCTGAAATGCGGTGGCGCTCTGGAACTGTCCATCATAAGCTGCACTGAGGGCTGTAAAAACACCAAAGTGAGGCTTAACACGACCCTGGAAGAGGCACAAGAAGCTATGATTCAAGCTCCTATGCCCAGACTGGTAACTGTCAAATCCACAACTCCCAAAGAGGCACTGACAAAAAGGCGAACCAGACCTTCTTACCGACTGCCACAACCTAAAACTGGAAGATGCAAGTTAACCCAGATCAGGATCTGTCCTTTCTGCGAGAGTTAATTCCAGCCAGTCTCTGACTAGACCTGATCTTGTGGTGGACCTATTGAAAGTACTTTTACATGGTACTAACTGTGCAGTGGGATGCTGCAGCATAAGAAATATTAAGGAGGCTAAAGAACTCTGACCTAGCAGCAAAGGCAAAATGGAGGCATAATAGTTATTAAAACGTCTGCTGCTGACCGTATATGAGATCGCCCTCCCGTAAATAATGATCGTGTTTGTGCAGCTGGCTGTTATCATCTATAGTTATATTTTATCTAATGGCTGTAATAATTACAGTGGGAGCAAAGGGAAATGTTTAGTGGTGTAGCTTATAGAAAGACGATGCAATGGTCCAAGGGGGGAGAAGATTGGGGTGGATATATGGATCAACAAAATAAAGAACAATGAAGAACAGTGCTTGATTCCCATGTGAAAGTAGCAGTTTGTACTGTTTCCACACCTGTTTGGAAAACTGAAACATTGCTGTTGTTATGGCTACGAAGAGTATGTTGAGTCAATGTTGAGGAAGTGACCCCAAATGATGATCGTTTTCAAAAACTTAGAGACTTTGAATGTGACATGGTTGTTGGTGCCAGGTGGTCTGGTCTCAGTATTTCAGAAGTCGCTGACCTACCTGGATTTCCACCTAAAACGCAGGTTTACAGAGAACATCAGGAGATCTCGCTCTGTGCAACGCGTCAAACGTTGCAGCAGGTGGGTCACAGCAGCAAAAGACCACATCAGGTCCTGTCAGCTAAGGACAGGAAATTGAGCCTACAGCTCACACATTTTCACCTTGAATTATAGAAGACTGGGAAAACACGGCCTGGTCTGATTAATCTGGATTTCTGCTGCCATTTGAATGGTTGCGTCAGAGCAAAATGAAAGCTTGGGTCCGTCCTGTCGTTTACTTCAACATTGTTTCAAGTCCACAGCTGACCTGATTACTGTTGCTGACCAAGACCAACCTTTATGAACCTTTATGAACATGAACATCGTTTGATTGTAGCATAACATGTCATGTCACAAAGCTCAAATCATCTATGTTTTTTTTTTTTTTTTTAAACATAGGAACGTGTTCACTGCACAGTCGCCAGATCTCAATCTGAGAAAATGTCTTTGGGATGTGATAGAACAAGAGATTTGCATCATAGATGTGCAGCCTTCAGCAACTGTGATGCTATCATGACCAGAAGCCTGCATTTTGTTGGCTCTATGCCAGTTATAAAGTTATGAAGCAATTTGAAAGGCATAAGGGTCCAACTCAGTTCGAGCAAGGTATACCTAATAGTGACCAGCGAGTGTCTATGTACCTTTAACTGGAATATTCAAACCCCTTTGCGTTCTCTGTCCTTCAGTCTGGTTTCTGTGTGTGTGTGTAGGCTATATTATTTAAATTATAGATCTTTGACAAAGTAATTCATGGCGAATTGTTAATATAACAGACACCAGCAAACAGACAGTGTACTAGCCAAGATTTGTCTCCCTAGGCTGAGTAAACAGTTTGTGACAATGGAGCCAAGATAGCCAGTGGTTGTTGGCTGCTGCAATTCTCTCTTGTTGCGATTTGTGTAGATGCATAATTACTTCAGCTAAATTTGTGTTTTTCCGATTGTGATTTGAAACAAAAACAATTGTACAACTCTAGTGCTTATTATGTAAATACAATGAAGTTTGATCCTATTTCTCTTTCCTCTTTTTTTTTATGCTGCGTTTAGCTCAACAATAAGGAATTTGTTTTTGCTTGTGTTTTAATAATGTCATTTTACTGTTTTTATACCTGTATTGATACAGACCCGAGACAGAGTATTACATTCTCTACACATAAAGGTCATTTTTTAAAACTCTCGATGCACACTGTAAATATAAAGTTGTCACTATTGCCTTATCTTCATTGTAAATATGCCTTTTCTTTTTCTTTTTTTTTTTTTTTTTTTTTTACTGAGCGTACACAAACCGTTCCCTCACCAGCCTTTTAACTGTGACATCCATGACTTGTTTGGACAACATGTGGACAGTAAATCTTTCACCTCATGTTGGCAGTTTTGTTGCCTGGCTCGGGCCACGCTGACAAAACACTTGACCTTCAGGTGCAGCAAAATGTCATCTGATTTAGCACACCCAGTTTGAATTGCCACCACTTATTTTGTCATCCAAGCATTTCATGTTGGCTGGGACGTGTCAGAACAAACGCATTATGGTGTAATGAGCTTGGGTAAAGGGGGAGATTCACTCACATCGAGACTACTGATCTCATTTGGACATAGCATTTACGGAGCCGTTACTGTATATCTGCATCTCTGCATCAGTGTAATTGTGAAGAATATGAAGATAGATGAAGTCATTACATGGTGTTTTTTTTTTTTTGTTTGTTTTTTTTTTACCTTTAATAGCAATTTGTTGGTGAAATTAATGTGAAAATCTTACACCTTTTTTTTTTTTTTTTTTTTTTTGTCTACATGACAGAGATACTAGGTAAAAAAAATAACTGACGTGCCGTTCGTGTTGAAAAGCCCAGTGTTTTTCCAGTGTGGCGTGCGAGGGAAGCTATGTCGTACCGAGGTTTGAAACATTAAAGATCATATTGGGACTTGCTTTATCGTTATACATGTATAATCCAATCCAGTCCAATTCAGAAACCATTACCCTCCGTGCCCACTCCCTTTTGCTAAATTTATGCTTTTCATTTCGTTAGCATGATAGCGTTTTGTCCCTAACATCTGTCATGCTGTATTTACGCACATCCCTTATGTCCCGCTCCTCACATGATCACCAAGTCACTGTTAGGCATGTTTGTTTAAACAAGCGTGTAACTGTGGTCATGTGCCCCAATAGTGTTGTCAAGATTAATTCTGTGTTTCCCTAATGCATGCTAATGAGAAAGTTGTGTGCATTTGATTGTCAATAAGGTGAAATACGACTCTGCTCCCTAAATGCTGGCTCCGTTCAATAACCTATTAAAGTTGAATCACAGATAACTTGGCGCACATCAGGAAAGCAATCTGAAATTTGTGCTGACATTGATCCAGCAGGAAGGAGACCTATTGCGCCGATTAACACCGTTGCCCCAGGAGAGGAGTACCTTGGCCATTAATAGCCCACTGTCCTAGATTTAACTTAGACCATATAAAATCCTTTTTATTTATGAGACACACAGTGGTAAAGCATCATGGATACAGTAGAATGGTGCCAATATATATATTTTTTTCAACTATCTCAGGCAGCTGTGTTGTTCTTTCCCTTCCGAATAATGCTTAAACAGTTTCATTTCTGCTATTATAACAGCTTAGTTATTATTTCAATCATTTGCTTGTTGCACACAGATGAATCGAAACTATTCACATTTGATGACAGCGAGTGTTTCACCTTGAATGTGCTGAGAAATATGCCATCATACTCCCAACATTAGTTTGGAAATTGACGTCAAACATATAATTAATTGATGATATTACTGTATTGATGGTCGTCGGAAACATTATTGTCAAATGAAAACCTTTTGGAGTTATTGCATGTCCTCAATTTTCTTGTTGATTGCTACACAGCATTCCAGGATCCAGCAAATGTTGCATTTTATATTCCCTTCATCACCAGACTAAGCATTTGAAGTTGGGAGCCGGGGGGGTAAATTAATAGTTAGTTTCTTGCTCTTTGGATGCCAGCTCAGAACCAGCTAATGGGTGTCCAATGTTAACCTATGCACAAAAACATCTGTAAAATGCCATGGACCATTTACAAGTGTGACAATCATTTGAATATGAGATGTCTGCATGCTGATCCAGTTTAATGCCAACTCATGGGAGGCTTCTATAATTAGGACCACACAAAATGTGATTGTCTGATCTGAGAATGAACGGAAAAGCACATAACATGCATTATGGCTAGAAAAGACAAATAGCTCATCCGTTAAACACCCCCCCCCGGGAAGTTGGAGAGAGGAAATGACAGATCTTTTCAAAACGGTGGTCTCATCCATTTAATTATAAACACTGTGATAAGGGCATCTCCTTAGAATAAATATGTCCAGTAATGAGGTATGGCATTGCTGTTTATCCGTGTCCTTGACATTCACTTTCAGAATAAGGAACGGGGGTAATGGCATCCTTTTAAACAGATCTTGAAAGTCCAAGGCAAGGGATAAATGTCAGTGGGTTTCACTCACACAAATCACAGTTTTTTCTTCTTCTCTGACCTTCACTCTATCTGCTGTGAAGAAAATTAGAAGGATATTAATAAATAATCGAAATGTACAGTATGATAAAGGCGCTCCCCTGAGATAGATTAAATATAAAAGTATGCCTTTAATCTGACAATTAATTAGTGAGTTTAGGTAATGATAAACGATTAATTAGTATGACATTGAGTGAGTTCTGGGACAGTGTAACTGGATATGTTAGCATACCCCTCAACATAAGCCTGATAAGCTTAAGACCGGAGCCCATGCCAGAGAAATCCATTGTGTATTTGAATATCAGTGTAATCTAATTGGTGTCATTATATCTCTCTTGGCAAAAGCTTCGCCTCAGGATACCATTTGGCTGCTCCAGACAAGGCAGCTGTGAACAGATCAATAGATGTAGTGGACATGATTGTGTTATGATTATACACTGGCTTGTAAAGCCCACAGAAAGGTGTTTTGAAGAAAGGTGCCACACCTCTTGGCAGACTTCAGCTGCAAACAGCGCAGTGGGAGATGGACAGCGAGACGGGCTGCAGCCCTGCTTCAGGAGCAGCTGCTTCGAGTGCAGAATTAGAGCCTCCCCTTGTTTCCACCTGGCGTATGCAGCTCAACTGATCCAAGTCAAGCCATCATTTGCTTCATTTTCTTGCTACCCAGCTCAGCTTGCAAGCCAGTCAGTTGCTGGCCCCTGTAGTGTGACAGCTAATGATGACAGGTGTGTGTTGTGCACATTCAACTATAATATTTCTCATAATTAGAATTATAAACTGAAAAAAAATTTTCACCACGTCACAACAAGAAACCTATCATTTTACATTCTCAGAGATTTCCTTTCCAAAGTCAGCACAACGTTGTTGCTTCTTCATCTAAGCGTCCATGAACAATTGAACTTTTCACTCTTAGAATTCAGTTACGATGCAGAAAATAAATCAGAACTGATCCTCGCAGAGCTAGTGATGATACTCAGAAGAGGTCACCTTTCAACGTGTCTCCTTCTAATGCAAGTTATGCAAGACTATGGCCTGATCTCACCAGACATCGCTTGTGTACTGAGTAGATGCCACTGAATAAATAAAACCCTAACCCTTCTAAACACCAGCTTAAGATTCCAGGATTAGCATCTCATTAGACCGTTCTTGTGCTGCTGGTTTGTGGACAAAGAAGTGAGAAATGGCGGCAGGAGAGAGGCCGTGTTAGATCCTTCTCGTTTGTGGAAGAGATTTAGGGTGGAGGATAGTTTGAATGAGTAACGTGGTTTTGTCACATAAGGTGGATCATTACAGCACATCATGACAGAGATGTTAGTTTGAAGTACAAACAATTTTGCAGAAGCCAAATTCACCCATGTAAATCTTTAAAAGTATAAGATAATTACTAAACGTCCCTGCACCTACCATGACTGGTTCATCTCCAGAATACTTGCACTGAAAAACTTGGTGACAGTCTGTTTCTGAGATAAATTGGCTTCAGCAAAAGTGTCTCCTGCTGGTGGTCAGTCTGTGTTATCTGTGCCATGAACATGCAATTTCCCCTTGATTGTGCTCCCCACGGATAAGTAAACACGTTCAGCAGAGCAGTAAACTACAAAAGACAGGAGCCCAAAAAATTGAGGTGATAATGTGCATGAACAGACAAATCTTAACCCTAAATTACAGGCACATTGAAGATTTTCGATATTCAGATTGCCAGTTTGTAGTAAACATGTGAGTCCCTGTTTCTGTCCTCTATTTAAGATAAAAGCTAAATCTCAGTTTATCCTTCTGCCATGGCTCCAAAATGTGAAGCAAAAGAAGCTTTTATAGCGGCACTGATTTCCTAGATGTCTCTGGGAGATGTAGTCTGGCTGACCAGTATGAATGAGATATGAAATGCCTGGATTGCCAGGGCAGTCCGGTCTATTCCATACCACCGCCTCAATTTGGCCACACGGACAACTCGTTGCAGGATTGGACAGCAAGGTTAATGTTGAAGACTTTCATGCAACCAAGTTTGAAACAAAGTTTGATGTTGCTATGTCACTGTTGTTCCCACGAGTATTATGAAACACAGCGAGCATATAGAAAGCTGGCTCCTGGATTCTGATGCGTGCTGCATTTACATCTGGCTGCTGATAGTCCCATGATCTCTTTCCACTCCTTGTTGGTGTGCGACAGTATCATAAAAATTTCCATGTCACTATAAGCAGTGCACGAAATCACACAGTGATTTTTGCCGAAGTTGAAGTGCCTCTCCTTGTGTTGTCGTCGTGACGTGTCAGCAGCGTCTGAAATTAACTTTTTAGTTGGTTGCCAAGGGCTGTAAACTAAAAAATTACCTGCCAAGAACACTGGCCCTTATCAGCCAAAATGTTTAAGTTTTTTTTTTTTTTCCTCCTCAGAGAAATATATTGCCTTCCACCATTCCACCTTTTGTCTTTTTTTTTTTTTTTTTTTAATAGAATCAGATACTGCGTAGTCACGTTTTTCATGCTCATACACCTGAATTTGTTTACTCATTCGTTGTGGCATAGTCTTTAAATGTGTCGGACCTTTTAGGCACAGTTACTATTGTTCCTGATGGTTTACTGAAAAGTTGTTTTTCCAGTTTTTTTTTTTTTTTGGTTTGTTTTTTTTTATGTCACATGAGTTAATTTCACTGCAAAAAAATTTCCCCCCTCTTCCTGCTGAAAGGTTAGAAAAGTATTTTCTAAGCACAGAGTAAGTACAGTCCATGGAAGGGGAAACACAGCATAGAAACAATGAACTGTGCATCCTGCTGTGCCATTCAAAAATGAAAGGGCATATATATTTTTAACGTTGAACAAGTAACAGAACGTTGAAATCTTTAGAGTCCTTCATCTTTTGATAATGTTTTCATTTTCATATTTTTGTATCAAGATGAGCAGTAGAAGAGTGAACTCATTCCCCTATTTGGTTGTTTTCTGTCAAGTTGAAACATGCATCGAGTTCTAAGATGAGGTGAACACCACATCAGTATTAATCTGCCAACACGGGGATCCTTTTGTCTGGGAAAAAAATGAAAGAAGTGACAGTACTGTGCTTCAGTGTAGTCCATTTTGGCTGTCACAGTGACAAATAAGAAATCATGAAGCCATGACTAACGGGTAACTAATTCGTCCTGCATCACCAGCAGCTGAAGCACCTGAATCGAAGCATGGTTTAGTTCAGTGAATGACAGCACGTCTGCTCCTTATGCTGCTATTAGTTTCCTGCGGAGCTCACAAAGAAATGCTTGGTCGCAGGTGCTGTTAATGGAGGCACGCAAATGCGTACCAGCAATTTTCTTTACATCTTGAGTCATTCTTTTGTTTATGTGGGGGGAAAAAAACTGATGTAGCGATGTACTTAAAACATTTGAGGATTGATCTTATTAACTAACATTGGCATGATGTGCATTACTGAACATGAAATTAGTCATCTTATGCCCTTTGCAAGCCACTGTTGTGTATTTCAGAAATGCATTGTTGTTAACAAAGACTACAATGCCAAGTCAGCGGTTAACATGAAAGCTAATTGAACCATATCAGCAGTCCTCTAATCCTGCCCTCCTTTTAATTTGTTCGTTTTACAGCAGTTCTCCAGACTGACTTCCATCAGATGTGACAAATGTATGCATCCTGTTTATAATGTGAGTTATGTTTTAATGAGTAGCACTAATTAACCAGCACGTCAACCTGCTATCTTCACCAAGCACTCCTCACGAATCTCTGCATTGTTGAGATTATTATTGTTGCCTTGATCTGTTTTTTAAAACGTGTAAAGCAGGCATGTGCATTTGACTTTCCTTTGCAGCAGCCCAGTCTTTACAGTGGAGTCGTGTTCATGGTGGATCGACCCAATAATGAGCAGATTCATCTATGTGTGAAGCGGGCTTTAATTGCCATCACAGATAGAACTCAAACCTTTATTTTCCAACCACCTACTAATAACTATGCTACCAAGCCACAATTGTCAGCTAAGATAATCGGGGATGAGAGGAGGATGGGGACGTCTTTACATGTTTACATGAGTGAAGCTCATATTAGATGAACAATGTGTTATTGTCATGATTTGGAAGGAAGGTGAAAGCTCATATGAGGAAAAAGTGTTGGGGGGGCATGGTTGTCCTCTTCTGAGTAAACCAGGTGAGAGAATAGAGGGATTCAAGCTTAAACTTCTTTATTACCAGACAGTAACATCAGCGACACATCTTTGAACAAAATTACCAAATTTGAATGTATTTCTGATTCAGATCAAAATCTGGCAACAAAGATGTTTCGAATTTTGACGGAACAGAAATATCACAGTATTTGACCTGAATTCAATTCCTGAATTGCGCCATTCCAAATGTATGTATATTCCGTCTTCTGGCCTTTCCCTGTACTGGATGGCCACAGGAAGTCATCGTCCTGCAGCTTGCATGATTGATTTGGCTACAGTTCTATGCCGGATGCCATTCCTGACACAACCCTCCTATTTATCCGGGCTTGGGACCAGAATACCACCATTCCACTCGTGGGCACTTTGTGGCTGGGGTTCCAAGCCGGGGAATCGAACCCTGGTCTCCCGCATACCAAGCCGCTATACTAGCGAGGCCTTCTATATGTACATATATATTGATGCTAATTTAAACTAGTAGGAGTAAAGACTCATCATGCAGTTGATGAAACATCGATAAACAACATTGTCTATGTTCTCTTAAATCACTCTAAAACTTCAGTATTGGCCAAAGTCGACCGTTTATACAGCCTGACAAATTTTTTCAATATTCGCTGCTTGGCAGGGAACATACCCACTGATGGACCTGATCATGAGAAAATGCCACTTTATGTATTCCTGTAATGAAGGTGATCAGTTTGCTGTTAGATGCGATTGAAATAATTTTAACAGCCTCCACTAACTCCTCCTGTGAAGTATTGATAAGTGTGCCTGGGAACGAGTGCTCCAACAGTCTCCCTGTGCTGGAAAGTTAAGATCATTTGATCACCCACCTCAGAGATATCCACAGCGGTGATTCACTCCCTGTATTTTATTTTATATTTTATCCAGCCGATCATCTATCTCAGGCTGACACAAGGAGCCAGGATTTGCCTTGTGTATTCAGTCTTCCAGATTACAACAGGTTCAGCTGCCTGTCCACCGCCCACCACTCAGCTGAAGCCTTCGTGGGGCCTGTGGGACGCGGCTCTGTGCTGATGATCCGGAGATGCTGCTTGAGGTTTAATCCCCACGTTGTGAGAAATGAGGCTCTCCTGCTCTCCCTCTTGCTCCTGCTACTTTGATCAAGCCCTAATGTGATTAGTCCGTGACCCTGACATGACAGGCTCAAGAACATGTAAAAGAAGCAGGTGTGGTCGGAGGGGGTGTACGGAGAGCATCCGATCTGACCAGTAAACTGGAAAGAAGAAAGGAATTATTCTGAGGGTATCTCTCTTTTTGATGCCTTGTGGGTAATAAAGGTTTCATGTATTCGTTTTACCTCGGTAAAAAACTGCAATCTATAATGGCCTGGCATTTCTTTTTCAAAACTAGCCAAGGTGCCCATGATTTGAATGTTAACCAGGGTTCTGCTTGGTGTAAGATACAGTCCAAAGAGAGGAAGGTTTTTTTTTTTTTTAATTCGCCAGGAACTACATTAATCTAAGTCTTCCGCTGCTTGTGTTACTGAGCCAAGTAGTTGCGAACACAGTCTGTCAATGCAGTGCATCTGCATTTCAGTTACTCGTATGGCAGGAGGCCTGCGGTGCACCCCTCACAAGTACCCCTTGTTTAGAATCATGCACTGAGCCTGTTTACTGTGTCATGTGCTGGACTGCTCCCATATGTGCTGCACATTATTCTTGCCGTCAGCTCGCTGATGTTGTGTGGGGATTCAGAGGCCAAATGTGTCAAGACTCGATACATTAACTTCACTCTAATGGACTTTATCAGCCATAGTGCAGAAAGTCATGGAGATTAGAGCGAGAAGGAGTGGCTGTCTGATTATTTTTGCTTTCTTTTCATTCCCTCACATCATGCAAGCAGTTGCTCGAGGACACTTAGAATGCTTTTTGAATCTGGTGACGGTGGCTCTCTACTTCATTTTCAGGTACCTGGATTTTGTTTGCTAATACAGAGGCTGGCCACAAAACCGTACTGTAATCCTCACTTATGAGTTCACAATGATTTGTGGCCGTTTCTCTGCAAAGCACCACAAGAATTCCTGAGCAATATGTCATGATTCCAAGGACTATGCACATTAATATGCAAATGAACACGTTCACATACAAAATAGCGTGCCATAAAAAAATAGACAAAGATGTTTTACATTTAGACAATTTTAGTATTTCAGTCAGACCCTTTTTTAAAGATCCTGCTATGTATTTGTGTATTCTTTGCTTGCATTGGCAAACCAAAAGGGACAGTGTCAAAGAAGAGACGGAAGGTGAAGGATGTCTTGTACAATAGGCAATGAGATGAGAAAAAGATGCTACACCACAAGGGATCCTTTGCCATTAGTCTAGAATGAGGAGGCTGGTGTAGAATGGAAATGGGCCGATTTACAGAAGTTGTGTTTTACTTTGGATCAAGAAAAGAAAATTGCTCTCAATGGCGATTTTGTTCAGCATTTTGACCTAAGATCAAGAAAGTAAGCAAGACATGGCCAGACATTCAAAATGTGGGCAAGGTTCTAATGAAGCCAAGTCATTTACCGTCAACACATAACCGTTACAACACAGCCATCACAGTGTGGCTCCGACATCAAGGCTCAGTTTCATTCTTACAGTGGTGTTTTTATGACATGTAGTTACTTATAACAGCAAGAAAGTTAACCGGCGCAATAACACAATCACAAGTATGTTGTACAATCACTGCAACCCCCGAGTCCATTAAGTCGAAGCAACCCTCAGCTGTCACACCTCACATTATCCAAACAGGGATTCCTAATTAGAGGTAGGAAAAAAAAGTGTAACTGATAAATTATTCATCTGCAACTTCTGCGGATGCCGTAATGGTTGTTTTTGCATTCGTGATATTAGATTCCTGTGAAATCAACAATTAAAAGTGTTGAAAATGTGTAATGAAGAAGTTGACAAGCCTCAGCCAGGAGAGAGAGAGAGTAGGAGTGAGACTGAGAAGGATATCCAGATTTTCATTATATGGTGAATGAAAAAGATCAAAATAGCGACACACTTATGTCCTTGGCAGTGGATTTATATTGAGTGCAAATGAGATGCGTCAGGTTTTTTTTTTTTTGTTTGTTTTTTTTATCAGTTCTGCTTTTTCGCATTGCCATCCTCTTTGGTGTGAAGTCCTTTTGTTCCATTAAATCTTACATATAGCATAGTTCTTTCTGTGCCCTGGTCCCAAAGACACAGCTTCACTGTGCCTGGATTCCCCCCTACATTCAATAGAGACATTGGAGGTGGTAGCCTTGATAGATTGAGCAGTAAATTTACCATTTGAGTGAGGTCCATTTATTTGGCTTATCTTATCTAGCTCTTGTGGCTTTTTTCTGGTCAGTAAATTGGTAGGACCACCAACTGACTCAATTATAATGACTCTCACCATTTGAATTCAAGTATCTTTGTTGCTAAGAGTTCATTGTGCTGTAGTGTTTTGCTTTGTTTTTGTTTTTTGGTTTTTGCAGCACACTCCCCAGAGTTCACTTGGCAGCTGTTTACTATGCATACAGGCTGCTCATGTGGCACTTTTTGTATTGCTCCTTGACGTAAAGAGCTGGACCACCATTTAATAAACCGAGCCAAACATCACATTTCAAACCTTTCCCGAAGTTTAAATAACCTGAGGCTCTCATCTGCAAGGCATTAAAGTCTGATGATGTCAGTGTCAGTGTCAACTTTATTTATATAGCACATTTTAAAACAGCTCAGGGCCTACCAAAGTGCTTTACAGCAAAATAAATACAGTAAGGAAACAAAGACTATAAAAAGGAAACAACACAATTATAGACACACTGATAGAACAAAATATAATAAAGATAAGAGACCTAAGAGACATTTCTGGGCTCAGCCAAAGGAGAAAAAATTTGTTTTCAGCAGTGTTTAAACGTGGACAGGCTATTTGCAGTCGGCACTGCCAAGGGTAATGAGTGCCACAGAGTGGAAGCCACAAATGCAAAAGTTTGGTCTCCTTCAGTTTTTAATAAAGATCGAGGAACATCCAAAATCTTCTGATTTGCTGAAGTAAGGGCTATGAAGGGCTAATGTGAATGAATACTGTAAGCTCAGACAAATATTCTGGTGCCAGCCCATTTAGAGACAAATAAAAGAATCTTAAAATCAATTCTATATCTGACTGGGAGCCAGTGAAGTGAAGAGAGCACCAGAGTTGTGTATTTGCGCTTCTTTGTCCCAGTTTTGTACAAGCTGCAGGCAGTGTAGTTGTGACTGATCAATACCCAAATACAAAGAATAGCTGTAGTCCAAGCAAGAAGTAATAAAAGCATGAATAACTTTTTCAAAGTCTTTCTGGCGTGAATAAGGTTTAACTTTAGCTCGGCGCCTCAGCTGAAAAAAGCTACAATTAACAACAGAACTGGCCTGTTTTTCTAGTTTAAAGGTGCCATCAGTGACTCCACCAAGGTTCTTTCCATGGGATCCCAAGTAAGATGCTAATGAGCCAAGGGCCGGGACTAGATCAGGGCAACTGGGCAGGATAACTTCTGTTTCGTTTTCATTTAATTTTAAGAAATTTAAGTCCATCCTTGTTTTTATATCACTTAGTTAAGCACAGCCTGAAGGGGATCTTTAGAGCATATCCAGTGCAGTGAAAGGATATATCATGCTCCATATATATTGATCCCAGGGGTAGCATATAAATGGAGAACATTAGAGGGCCCAGAACTGACCCCTGACCCCACAGTGCACTCGAAGGATGTAATCATGTACTGTGTCAAACACCCCTGTCAGGTCCAGGAGAACTGTTGCCAGTTGCCAGAATCAAGGGTTAGCAAAATGTCATTGCAAACATTTTAGAAGAACCATTTCAGTAGCATGAAAAGACTCAGACTGAAACATTTTAACATTCAACGTTAACAGTTTTTAAAAATTCTGGGACCGGGTTAAACTGACATTCTCCAAAACCTTAGAAATCAAAGGGAGTTTGAAGATTAGCCTGAGATTAGCCAAATCTGAGGGCTCCAAATAGTTATTTTTCAAAAGAGGCTGCAATGTGGCATTTTGGAAGGAGCGTGAAGCACATCCAGAGTTGAGACAAGTTTTAATATAATAACCTCACCTGAACAAAAAACCTCTTTAAACAAATAGATTTGAATGCTGTCGGATGGACAGTTAGCAGGACGTAAGTGTAAGAGTAAGAGTTAAATTGGGGAGACCAGGAATGGTTGCAACATGGAGAGAGTTGCACCAAATCCACAAATTAGGAGAGAGATAGGAGTCGTATGATTATTTCTGCGTTTGGCCACTTCATCCCCAATCTCACATGGTGATCGTCAAGGCTGGGACAGAGTGCATGCAGATTTTATTTAGAAAAAAAAAACAAAACAGATTTTGAGGTAGGAAAAGAGAGAGATGTTCCTGCTGATGAGGTCACAAGGAAGGGCAAGTCAGTCAGATTGGTGGTGAAGGAACATGGGATCTGCCATCTAACACTGAGCAGCCAAAGGAAGTGGGCTTCGTGGTCTTCATTTAGCATTCATACTGTTATGAAAGTTTGTTCTAGTAGAGAGTTAAACAGAGAGTGTGTTTGACTTATGGTCAGTCAGAGAGAGACAAACATTGTTCTGTATTTTTGTGTTTAGTTATTTTTCCAGTACAGCTGTTTTGAATCATATTAATTGGCGTTGTTTTTCTGTTATTGCTTATTTTGTCTAATTGTTACAACTGTCCCCAGCATGTGTTACAACCCACCCCGGTCGTGGAGTAGGTTGTAATGCAGTAGCACTATGTATTTGGCATTTAGCTCACGAGGTCTGTGATTTTTATTTTTTATTTTTTTAGGTTTTTGACAAGGTTCCATTTGCATTAAACAAATGTGGGTATTTTGTATAAAAATTTGAATGCTGTTGCTCAAACATACCATGAGTTGCAAGTGCTGAAGCGAAAAGTGTTACAAACATACCCAGTCTGCCCTACATTAAAAAGAACCTGAGGCTTGTGAGCATTTGTGGAGACAAGCGAGGAAAAATAATCAGTTCTAGCAGCTTTAACAGCCCACTGATACGTAAAAAGACAATCTCATAAGAGATCCAGAGAAATTTGGAGTTTGTCCTTTTTCCACTTTCGTCCCACCTGTCTACATGCACATCTGAGCGCACGAGTGGACTTGTTCAGCCAAGGCTCAGTCTGTGGCTTCACGTGCTTCAATGTCAGACTCACAATAGTCTAAAATCTTAGTGCAGATTGAATCAAACATCGTCATACAAACATCTGCACTGAGGTCGCCAAAGTCATCCACAAAATGTGGGAAAGAGTCTCTAAAAGCAGTGCAGCGCTGCGGAGGAGTCGAAGAATTAAAAGCACAGAGACGGCGAGCGTGAGCAGAGTCTGTGGTGGAGGGTGTGCGCAGAGAGAGGGAGACTCGTACAGGGTGTGTACATTCAATCCAAATGACAGCACAAGGTCCAGAATGTGGCCTGTTTTTGCACTTTCAACCAGAATCATCCTCAGTGAGTTTATTCCATGCAAGACGTAAAAAATACATGTAATGTATGAACCTAGATGACTGTGGCTAATCAGGTTTGATGCTGAATTGGACCTTTGCATAGTGTGGCAATTTGTGGCAGTTGTTACAAAAAGCTAATAGAAAAGACACAAGGATTTGCTGAATGTTTTTTTTTTTTTTTTTTCCAGTCAAAGGTGGAAAGGAGCAAAAGGGTTGAGTTATTTTTAGGCGATGACAGTAGATTATTGTATTAAATCACCAATCCTCTCCTTGTTTTAATTGAGTTGAGTGCTGCTCCAGTGCTTACATTAAGCTCCCTTAATTTCCAGGGTCAGGATTTACAGATAGCAATCAGTGGCCTTCTTTAAGACTGATGGAAACTTAAAAGTGTGATGATTTGCTTCCCAGTGAGTGTCGGAGTTGGCTTCCTTGGAAACTGTCACTTTGAAAATATGACTACGTGTCACGTCTGTGTATCCAGATTTGACTCAGTTATGACTCAGAAGAATTACGATTTTTGAGGAGCAACTGGGTGTGCGGTCCATTGGCTATGAGATATATCAGCAACGGCTGCAGCTCCAAATCCCGACCTTGTTTATAAGCAGGCCAAATCGACGTGACAAACTACAATATCTACCTCCCAGTAGTTTGCAGAGCACCGGCGTACACTTTCGTGCCTTTCACCTCACTCAATAAATTCAACTATCTCCATTCACCGACTTTCCTGAGCCCCAATAGCGAAATTCCTCACTGTTTGAAAAACTCTACATTATTCTCATATTCAAAACTACCAGAATAAAAGAATTTTAAAAAGGCTGTAATGTTTTGCTGTCATGTAATAATGTGAGATGCATTTGTTCGACTAAGTAATTCCTTTGGCTTATCTTACTCTGTATACTTCTATCTCAAACCTTTTATTGCTTTCCAGCCACATTTTTTTTGTTTTCACGTTGCTGCCTCAAAAATAAAACACAAGCTTTTGCACTCCACCAAGAATAGAGAACAAGTAGTTCACATCCCACACAGAGTGGCCAGACATCCCACCTTCTCCTGTATTCACCTTTTGTTACTCCTGTTCTTCAACTTCACAAATACACACATCCCTTCTGTCCTCTCAGCTACACCGTGGACTAGTATATCAGCAGAGACCCCTCAGTAGATCTGAGGCAGTGTCCACCCTAGGGGAAGTCAATCAAAGCCTCCCAGCAGTAAGCCATTTCTCCCAGCCCAGCAGATCATTTTCCCTCTAATATCCCCAGTCTTACAGCTCTGAGGCTGATCAATGTTCCTAGAAACCAAAAACTGTCTATTCTGTCTTGGAGCCGTGGGGGAAGTGAAAAACACACTGAATTGATGACTTTGTAAATGGAAGCTGGAGTGGACTGTGTGACACCCCTGGTTTACCCCATCGAAACACTTTACGTCGTCCTCATCGCAAATGAATTAGCAATTCAGAGTGCAACCCTGGGGTTGCTGGGTGTTTATGTGGGTGCCCGGTGTGATGAAGACTCACATTTGTTTCCTGTCACTGGCCTGTCACTCACTTGGCCATTACAGCCGGAGGCAGCACAGATTTTAACCTCAAATAGCTCGAAAGACATTAGCTGTGACCAAAAGGGGAAGGGTAGAACAAGAAAAAGGCAGAAAAGGGGTGAAATGTTTGCCAACCCCTCACTTCCCCCTAATTATCCAAACACAAACAAAACAGGCGCTGGACCATCAAAGCTTTCAGAGAAAAACACCCTTCACAAAAGAGTTGAGCTGATACAGTAGATTACATGGTGAGGTATGAGCTGCCTGTTCCTTAATTTATTATCTAGGATCAGTATTCCTAATTATCACTTCTAAAGGAGCCGAAATGATCTCACAGATTTTCTCCAATATTTTCTATAGATCAATTAGCTGTTTCAAGTGTTGTCTTACTGCGCTATACTAAGTTTCACCTTTTCAGTCTGGTAATGTTGGCTGCGAGGTGCAACATTAAAAGACAAATCAAGGTTAACCTTGCCTCAGCTTTGAGGTGCAAAATGCGATTTAGGCTCAAATCATGCATCTTGCCTTGTGTAATGTAGATTAGGAGCAAAGCACAATTCAATTGTATGGCATTTAATGTTAGACATCACACTGATCCAAAATATCAGCAGCAGGTGTTAAATGAAAGCTAGATGGTTGATGAGGGCAGAAATAACACCTTGTGTTATGCATAGGGGTATTTAGTATTCAGTACTCACAGAGAAATGGCATGCCTTGCAACAGGATCTACCATATGCACGTTGAACACTAGCCAAAATTCAAAAATGAGAAGTAAGCTTGTGGTGATAAACAAAATGTTTTGTCTTGATGTATACTTTGTCTAATTCTATAACAAATATCAAAGTATCTTCTGGGCTTTTTTCATTAACTTGCAGTCATCCTCTCTCTTGCCCTTGGTATGTTTCTTGGCACATAATTGTCACCACCTGTCAGTTAGTTGAACAGCATCAAAGCAGGCTCTTGAACTGCCAGCAAAATATTGCTTCAGAGTTAGACCAGTAGCCAAAAACTCCCCCAGTACATTTGATCTAGCATTTAGCTGCATTCTAATATCCATTATTTTGACCACTTGGGTGGCTGAGGCAGCGTACAGGACACCGACCGTCACCCATTTATGGTGCATAGAGCAGGATGCACGAGCAAATCACATTAACAGTTATCTGGAATGCTAATTTCCAATATCCGCTTTCCTTTTAGCCCCATTTTCTTTTCTTCTGAGACTTAGGAGAGAAATCCTGATCTCTTTAGCTGTTAAATGCTTCACTGTTTTCATCAGTTAACAAATTATGTCTGCTGGTTAGTGCGGAGCACTTGATGTATTTACACTGATAATGTCACTTCACATAAACCCATAACAGAGGCTAAACCATGCCAAGGACCTGAGGAGTTCAGAACAACTTCTGTTGTGTTGACCTGATGTGCTGTTTTTTTTTTTCCTTTTGCATTTGTTTTTTGGTATTGCCCTCCCAATAATGTGTGTCTTGCAGGGTTGCAGGACATTTTTCCATTCCCAGTGTGTTTCCCTTATTGTGTTTGCTCTTATTTTTCAGCATCATTATGGTCAGTCGCACTGTCGGCCGTCATAGGGTGGTTTATTCTTTTCTTTAACCAACTATTAACTTTAAGACTGAGCTTATTTTAACAGAAAAGTAACAGTTTGTTAAATGGCATTCACTAATGTGTACTGCGATAAACCGTAATGATGCCAGATGCATAAAACAGGTTCATCAACATGTTATTACCACATTTTTGTTCGCTAGTTCCATATAGGATAGCAGCTCATTGTAGCAGCAGAGTCTTATTAGATTCAATAGGAGCTGTGTCAGCTCGGGTTTTATATATGTTGTGTTTGTCCATTGCTGACCCTAATTATTTAAATGTAGCATTAATCCTCCGAATCCCGGGGATTGTGAAGCTGAATTAGGGTCAGCCAGAGGTTAATGATGGTCAGAATTATCTGGGTGGTTCTCTATGCAGTCTCTTCCATTTAACATTGCTTCTCTGTGATTATAGCTTGTAAAAGCACTTTTGCCCACCTTGATGATGTTCCGCTTTGTTCATCTTTGAGGATATGGCACCAGCGGTAACCTTTATTTTATTGAAATATTCGTTTAGTCATATTCAGGCCTGCTGCCAAATGGGTTCTTTGTTTGACTCTCTATGCTTTTCCAACATTAACAACCATAAATGTGTCCCATCACAGAAGGGTGGTTGATAATACTGATCTCAGTGGGTTAAGTGTCAGACTGACTACGTTTTATTTCTTCCAAAGACTGTAAGCGTTGACTGTTTCGGTGCGCTGAGGCCTAATCAATAAGAACTTGGGTGGCCACTTTGATGTTCTGCATGAATGCATTCACTTCATATGAGCATGGCTCTATGCAAACAAACCACGAAAGAAATTGAATGAAACAAATAGAGGAAAAAAAACAACATTTGAGTTACTCATGGTGAAAAACGTTGGACAGACTAATTCAATAAAATTCTTGAAAGCTTCTGACATGATTTTAAGATTTCTTCAGGCAACGCAAGTCTTCACACATCAATAACTCCAGGTATTATTGGGAGGGGAGTGCAGCTCTTTATGCTGTATTATTCTAAATAATCAGAGAAGTTAAAGTTCCATGGCCTGTTTCTAAGAAAAGAAGCTGCTTGTCTCCTTTTTTCTCAGCTTTAAAATCTGTTATCAGTGCATTCTTTTATCAGAATGCACCAGCATGTCAGTCAAATTACGACGGGACTCAAGGAGGTGATACATGTGGAAATATCCCCTGACTGACTGGATTGAAACTGCTGTTCTCGCCAAGACATTTTCCAAGGCCTGATTTTGCATGTATTGTAAATTATTATAACCTAGAAAAAGATCACTCAGACTTCATTCAAAGTCAAAGTTTTGTCGTCATTTTATAAACTGTGAAAACCAAAGGTGTGCCTGAATTTGGAGCCTGTCAGCAGCGGCTTCAGGCTCTATTCCACTGGCATATCATTACATTTCATGTTTGGTTTTGCCATCTGTCTTGCTTGAACTTTTTGCTTTTGCCATTTCAACCCCCGTGCAACAGTTATTCCAAATGGAATTAACAAAAATTTGAAAACTTTAAGTAGGTAATAACATGAAGTGGACTCACTGTGCTGAGGATCAGTCATGAAAAGCAATGTTTGTGATATTAATAAAAGCAGGCAGCCTGACAAGAAGGGCCTTAACTTAATTAATAACATGTCATGGTTTAGCGGGCATACATGTAGTATTTGTGCCCTTCAGCTCTCATCAAGTCTAACCTTACAGCACTGGCAGCTCATGTCTTGGCATAAGCAGTATCTAAGGAGGAGTGTGTGGGGCTCAGGGGTGCACTTGATTTGGTCGTCAACATAATGAGGTAATTTTAAACAGATTGCTGATGAGGATATGAGGATAAAAGGCACATCATCATTGTGCTGGCCTAACCTTTACTAACAAAGCATGAACCCGTTTTACGCTGGTTTAATGTTCATGTTTGCCCAGCATTTTTGAATTAAAGCTCTGCGTCACGTGATGTAGTTTCCAGACTGTTATTTTTTTGACGTCTTCAGAAATTACGTCAAATAATATGAATTGAGTATTTTGCGGTGTCCTCTTCAGAATTAGCATTTTATTATAACAGTTTTATTATAAATGTAATTGGATTATTCGTGTAGTATTCCATCCAAATGTTAGGAAATGGCCCATACAAGTCTAAATTAAAATCCACACAAAAACCTGGTTACCATTTCCAAAGTGACTGGCAGGCCATTCAATAAAAGGGCCAACACTGTACACATACTAAGTCTATGTTGTGACTTATTGCTCATTGTGTTTCCATTCACAAAAGGCTATCTTTTCAATTACTTTTAGCTGAGAAACAGCCAAAATGCTTATTTAAATGTTCTGTGTGCAAAACCTTGTAATTATATAATGAAAAAAAAAAAAAAAAAAAAAAAAAAATTTCCGGCACAATTTGCCATTGGAAGTTTTCAAATTACACTGAAAGAGTCATTAATATGTTGAAAAGGTTCAGAATAACAGCCACACGTATAATACCAAACTTAACCCCACAATGCCGACTGTCGCAAACTTGTTACAAACTGTTTCCATTACGGAAACAGCCCAGACAGTGTGTGTATTCCCGCTATGCTGGTTTGTGCATATTCAATACTCACCTGTTTTGTTTCCTGTCAATGTTTTGATTCACTCAGTTTAAGCTGTAAATGAAAAGTTTGAGCTCTGTTTGAAATTAGATTAGGAAATAGTTATAATAGTTGGTGTTATATAGTCAGGACACTGAAAATGATTTTGTGGCATCAATAAAACTATCTCCATCTCCTGAGACGGGAAATTCAGTTTTATTACTTTTTCATTACTATGGACCGTTATGGCCATACCCAAATTTCTATCTATTTGATGTGTTATAGTCAAGTTAACAATCACCGCTTAATTTAACAGCTCCTTGAAAACAAAAACACAAATAATTAATTTTTTATATACTTGTATATACATTCAGGCGTTAAGGGGTTAAACAGAATCCACCAATCCAATTTCATGGTTGTCCATCCAAAATAAGCCCAGATATTTCAGTTCAGGGCAAAGAGATAGACTCTGCCAGATGAATTGTTTTAAAGCTGAGTTTGTTTCAGTTCTGTAAGATGAAGCCCATACCTTCGACATAGGTATAGAGCCACCTAGCACCGAAGAAGCCACATCGTGAGTCTGTTATTTACTTTGTACAGCCTCAAATTGAAGAAGCATTTCTGACTGATGTTCTCATCTGACTGTGTCAATGAGAATTCTGGACAGTGAAAATTTGTGGTGCGATTCTGGTTGCACTGTCAAATTTCTACTAATCTGATGGACCTGTGGGCTCTCCTTTTTTTCATTTTTCGTCATTTGCTTGTCCTTTGCCAGTGAAAGCACCAGGCTTTCACAAATTCTCTTATGTTTGAAAGAACAAAATGTTGCGCTGAGACAACCCAACGGGGTTATCAAAAGGGACGAATTGAGAACAATTTTAAATTGATCTGCCAATTAAATAGCCAATTGCAGCCAGCAGGCTCTGTGGTTAATCTCAGTTCTGACTTCAGAGTTGTAAGAATAACATTCAACATCATGTCGTCTTTTTAAATGTTTTTCACATGCACAGCAAGGCGAAAACGACTGACAGAAGTACAAATAATGCAGCAATCCAGTCCACATGCATCACAGGCTGTTATGATGTCTGTTATCAACATCCCAGTCATTAGTCATCGCTGACAAATGTTCACCGTTGTTGGCAACCGATAATAAAGAGATGGAGGAAACAGCATTGGAGAATTGATTTTCTATATTCTTTGTCCAACCAAATCTGAGTGTGCTGTTAGCCATTCTTTGCCTAATTAAACCCTTTAATATGGAAATTTCCAAACGATAACACAGGTGGTTCAACAATGCCTTCTTTTGTAGAACTATGATTTGAAATATGTGTTTGCATATGAATCCTAAATGTTTTTGTGAATGTTAAATGTTAAATGATATGTTGCTTCTGACGTGTAATTACCTGCCGCCTTTTCCCAAAAGGGGACATGAGCTATGTCATATTAATTCTTGCCTGTGAAGACTTGGGGAAAAAATGTTTTATGGTGTTTTTTAAAATAAATGCGCTTGTTAAATTAATGTGTCCCCCACCTCTCAGGGCTTGTCGACAGTACAGTAGATCACATCATGGAGAGAAGCACTGCAGATTAAAAATGTCAATTTCAAACGTCACAGTCTGCCCTGTGATGTACAGCCTGGGGTCGGGAAACCACACAGGAATCTGAACACGGACTCTGCTCACATGTCATCGAGAAAACACCTGCTATAGAGCCGCGCTCGTGAGCGCACGCACACGCTCAGGACGTGACTGTCCTGACTCTTCGTGACATGACTATACACTCTAATCTCTGCCAGGGTTAACCCGATGTGCTACGTGCTTCATCCTGAATAATGCTTCTTCTTCTGCCTCTTAATCCACATTGGCCTTTGACTTGTTTACACAGATTAAAGATGTTGTGTTGAAACACGCGCTGGATCAAACAGCAGCTCTGCCGCTGCGTAACAAATGTCAGCATGATGAAGGTGAGGGCTCTAATGCTGCATTATCTCCGCAACATTGTTTAGTGGCTACAAGAGGGGAAGCAGGTGTGATAAATGCCCAGCAGAGACAGACACACATTCCTACCTGGCTGCACCTGTCTGTGGGCAGGAGGGAGGGGGACGGTCTGACGGCTGTGGGGGCTAACTCCGGACAGTCCAATCTGAAGATGTTTGCTGGCTGACAGGCTGGACGAGGTGAATGGACATGGCACAGTTTGGCCCTGGGAGATTTCTGTCTGACACTGCCACGGAGGATAGACAGGAGCAGGGCGAGGACAAAATGGGAAGGTCGGCACCAGGACGGGCAGGTGTCACCTGATATAATGTGGATTAACAGCCAACGAATTATGTTGCCTTTGGCTCAGCCAACAACAGAGAATTCTTTCCTCTTCTTTGCACGCCTGCAATGCTAGGCAACATACAAATCCTGTCGTTATTCATATTTAGTAGAAATAAGTTAAATTTAAAACATAATGCGATCAAACCAAATAATAATTGTAACAGTCTGACACTCCTTACGTCTATCCTGAATTAATCTGGTGCCTGACTGTTCTGGTTTGGATTCATTAACCGCTGACATTAAATGCAGTTCAGTGAGAAAGCTCCTTCATGACCAGACTGGCTCCCTCATCCGCCGCCACAGCCTCGCTTTCTCCCAGACTATATATAGTCTGCCCTGATTCTTGCAGCAGTGAATGCTGTCATTGTACAATTTTGAACTTAATTTCTACATCATAGAATTGAACCAATAGAGCCTATTACTGTGATTTCCTGGGCAACATGGCGGCATAGTGATTAGCGCTGTAGCCCCACAATAAGAGGGGCGTGGGTCGGAGGTTGTATGTTCTCCCAGTTCCTCCAGTTTCCTCCCACCGTCCAAAGACATCATGTTTGGGTTAACTGGTGACTCGAAACTGTCTGTAGGTCTGAGTGTGAGTGTGAGTGGTTGTTGGTCTCTGTCTGTCTCTGTGTGTTGGCCCTGTGATGGACTGCTGACCTGTCCAGGGTGACCCCGCCCTCACCCAGAGTGAGCTGGGATTGGCTCCAGCAACCCCGTGACCCAGAAACAGATATGCGGTTGAAGATGAATGAATGAACTGTGATTTCCCTTTTACTGCCATCATGTTCCAGCTCCAACAAAGTATTTTAATTAATCAAGGACAACAATAAGCCACTTTTGCAGGAGACAAAAAATAGTAACGCATAACAACCTGCGAAAATAAAATAAAATTGTTTTCACGCTTTGGTTCATGTATGGATGAAGCAAATATATTTAGCATTAATCGATTATCAGTGAGCTGGGGAGTCACTGGCAGACTAGTTTTGTTATGGGGTTTGTATAGGGTAGTACCAAGGTAGCTGTGTCTCCCGGTTCCCCTGTTTACGCAAAACAAAACTAAGCCAATCAGCTGTTGTAGCTTCATCGACAACAACACCCAGACTTGAAAGAATCAGAAATTGTTTTATTGCTGGGTATCTGTAAACATGCCAGGAATTTGACTCCGGTGTTTCAAAGTGCTGTCAAATTTCTCAGGTCACTCAGACTCACCTAAACCTTTGTTGTTTTATGGTGCTATAATGCCACTGTCAGTCCCCTCCTCCTAACATGCCAAGAGCAAATATCAGCTGGAGGTCCCCGTGAGATTGAAATAAACACAAGCTCATTCAGGCTTTTGAATACCGTATATGATCAATTCTGTTTTTCATGTGAGGGCAGTGTCGTAAAATAAGAAATAAATGCATTTCCATCAGGGAAAAAATAAATGGTAAGTGGTGCCCTCAGTTCACTGGTAATAATTTACATTCTTTTCAAACCTCATCTATCAAAAACATTGCATCATTCAAGAGTCAGTCAAGAACAGTAATTGCTCTAGTTCCAGATAATGAATCACACAAGTCAAAACAGTGGATGTGTGTGAAACCCCTCTTCTCCATTATGTAGACAAACAAATACCACTCTGGAATGAAAGATCATTAGATCGTTTCAGTGTCAGATTCCTGGGAGAAAAATCAGGCTCTGGTTTAAACATGTACAATAATTATAAGACAGCACACTGACCTTTTCTCTGACCCTTTTAAAGGCTTTGCTGCTGACAGCCTCGAATTAACATTAACCAGCTGACTGGTCTCTTTTGGGAAGCAGAAAACAATCCTAGTCCTGTAAAACATGGCAAAAGGCCATTAGTTCATATGTTGCCCGTCACCCTCACCACCATCCCCTCACATCTCCCTGTCTGTGAAAAATACAGCTGAAATGATTCATGCAGCTATTGCAGATGCTTTCTTTCTGTTTTAACATTTATTCTTTTGGCTTCATATTTACAGTAATGTGACTAACTGACGGAAATGAACAAATTCAAAGAGGCTCCAGTGGAATAAACAACATGCTGATCATTTCCCAGCCTCATAGGTAGTGATGGTAAAGCTGGTACCTCACTACACAATCACTGTTGGGAAAAATAAGAGATTATTTGAACACCAAATACAGTATATCGTTTGTCGGTTTGGCAAGAAACGAACAGAAAATGTTTTTGAGGTAGTCTTCTGCATAAAACCACACACACACTTGAGGCGTGTCTTTGTGGGACATCAAGATTCACCACTTCTTCTACGCATCAGTGTTGCAGAGACATACGTAATTTTATCACTTTCCCAAGCAGTTTACTGTACTGTAAGGAGGCACAAATGTTACACCCATGTGCCACTTCACTCATGAATTGACAGCAGTATAATATCTTCAGTGGCTCTGTGGGGAGCTTTCTGTGTCTCATGGTGTGTCTCATTTTACATTCTCCCATAAGAAGAATCCCTGCTTGAATATTTTTTGCAGGCAAGTGCACTCACTTTGACGATAATGGCAACATGGAGTGCATTATGAGACTCCATATGGTGTTGTCATAAACGAAAGTTGAGTGTGAAACTCTGGACACTTTTCCCTCGCGACCGCCATTTGGCTTTTTAGAGGAAGGAGAGGGACCAATAGCCTATTTGTGTGAAAGTTGTGGAAACAGTAGCCAAGGAAAAGCTGTTGTGATCAAACATTGCCTTGCATTGTGCCACTTTAACTATGTTGTTGTTGTTGTTGTTGTTGATAGAGGCCATCCAAATGTTAACTGGGTTAATACATAAAATGGGTATAAGAAAATGGAAGTTTGGCGTTTACAAGAAGTGGGCATTTAGAGCAGAGGGTAGGAAAAAGGCCAAAGAAAGGTGGTGTGGTGATGCATTACTGGCAATGTAGGAGCCAACATTTTAGGCGAAAATATCTCAGCCTCTGGTACAAAGTTTTGTGATTTTCTGAATCAATTTCTGTGTCTTGTTCCTGGCTACTAATGTTATGGATGGACGATTGTGTTACTACTTTTTCTTCTGTTCATGCAGCCTCCACACTACAACTCCATAGGGCCTGCTGTTAGAAAGACTGTTAGAAAGACAAATTTATGCATAAAAAACTCCCTAAAATCTCCTTTATTTTTCTTTACTGTAGATTTTGACTATGATGGAGATACCCTAGTAGTCAAAAAAACTTGTCTGTTTTCAAGTATAAGGCTGGAAATGAGTGAATTGTTTCCAGTCTCTCCATCTGAAGTATGTTTTCCATCATCTAAAAAGAGGCTCATGCCGCTGAGAGATGCAAAAAGTACTCTTTTACCCCCCTTATTTAAAACTGGCATCAACTGAGGTTCATGTCTTACCGTCTCAAAGTCATGCAGGTGGCAATTTTGGATGACTAGAGGCATCATCCCAGTGCTGTTTAGGCGCTGTATTTGCTCTGGCTCCTGTTAAAGCTGCGGTTAAAAAAAAAAATGCTAGAAACTGAAAATGCAGCCATCCTGTAGTGCTCCACTCACGGGCGTATGCGTGCACGTCGTAACCCAGCAAGAAGCTAAAATATTAACACCAATCAGCATAGCCAGTCATTGCGGGCTTTGGTGGTATATCTGTGTTCGCAGGCAACACTGCCGCACACTGACAGACAGGAGGAAAAGGAAGAAAGCAGCATGTTTCCTGTCCAAGAGAAGTGTGGCAAGTTTCTTTCCATCCCTGAAATGCTTCACTGATGTTGACACATATCCATCTGAAGGGATTTTTGCATGGCTTTGCATTTGTGCAACAGCCAGCAGAAACAGTTTCCATCTCTCTGATCATCATGAAAGCACTCGGAGGAATGTGCAAAATATTCACTGTGGCCAATCTCTCCTGTCATAGCCTAGTTTGTTTTTTGTTGTTGTTGTTGTTGTTGTTTTTTTGGGGGGGGGTGTTGTTTTTTAAGTAAAGTAAAACAGAACCAAACATATATACAGACAACCAGTTTGCAGTGTGCTGAAAGGTGATACATTTTAACATTAGCAAATATTAAAAATTGCTGCTTACCTCACTTTCAACACTTAGTTTGTAGCATCAGTATCAATTGAGAGTCGGCTATATATTTGCCTCTCACATGAAGCAATGTGAGCTCTGTGAATTTTCACACTAAATACATTTTCTCTGATCTGTCAGTTTTTCATTGGGGGGGGGGGGGTTGATTGGTTTTTTATTTTTTGTTTAATGGTAAACAAGGAAAATCTCCAAAATATAAATCCAGAGTGAGGTTTCTAATCTATGATTGGCTCAGATTTTTCAGTCAAGGTCAAAATAAGTCTGCAGTTCTGCATTTTAAGGCGTACCCTGTTCCCCAGTCTCCGATATAAATTCAGGTAATGTGTGAATACCAAGTAAAAATGATTCCCCATACCTTTTGCTATTTGTTTAGTGCTGACAAATACTCCACCTACAACTGACATTTTTCATTGAAAAAAAAATCAATCAGCTGCATCAAGGGGGCTCCTTTCAATCATCACTTCATTGACTTTCTCGCAGGCTAAATTTTCTTTACAACTACCTAGTGATCCAGCTTGAGGCCAGGGAGATCATAATATGTCTTAATGAGCTTGTGTGTGAATGCACTTCTTTTCCATTTGGCCTTGTTAGCTGGCATTTGGGTGAATGCACTCACATGCTGCAGACAAAAGCATTTATAGTTATGCTGTGGGTGAGGCGCTAATAGCTGTGTGCTTGACGGTTGCAGCTCTGAGACCCGAGCATGATGCAAGCAGTCCAATGAACGAACCAAGTGATACAGAAGCACCCTGCTGGGAGGGACTTTGCGTTAATTGGGCAGTTTCTACTTATGAAGGGTTGTAATGGGCTCTGTCATGATGGGTTGCATTTAATGCATATGACATAGCGAGAGTTGTGGCCATTACTATTCGGCACATTTACTCTGAATCAGAACATAACAATGCTGCACTTTGCATTTCAACGCTATTATTTATATTATCAAATAGGTTTGAATCTATATTATTCCTTCAATTCCAGTCTGTTAGTGCTCTACCCTAGATGGGTTGGCTGATGGGTAATCCCGACATTAGATAGATATATAAAAAAAAAATAAAAAGTTAGAAAAAAATGCTTCCATCAATATTGTCATTGCATCCTGTATGGGTACCAATAATAGTTCGACAGATTTTGTTCTTCAAGCGTTTTGTTTACTTCAACACTGATATTCATTACAATTATACCTACAGTAATGAGATAATAACCAGTTCACATGCTAATCACAAAGGCTATCAGTGATATATTTACTGGCTAAAAGAAAATCTATATAATTTGATTTCTCTTTCTTATAAACATTTTGCTAGCTCATTTTATTATAATCTAAATGATCTGTGGTACTTTATCCTGAGCCAAAACGAACCAACAGGGTTCTATAACTCAGTCCTTCTTGGCTGTTGGCAATGGAGGAAAGTATCCTCCATTAGGGATATAGTAGAAGCACTTGACTGTACCGACAGCTGGATTTGCAAGACTGGGGTGATTATGTTTTCTTTGTGTTTGTTTTGACAGCTATTGAGCCAGATGGAGAGAGTACAACATTATGTCCTTAGGATGCAGCTGCGGTCGTCTAATAATGCCCCCCACCCCCACCAATCTCGACTCAGCCTCGTCCTTGTGCTGAGGACCGCCACACTTTTTAATGCTGACCCTAGTCCCAGAATGTGTGATGTGATCCAACATGACATTCAAGTGTGTCCCCTGGACCACTGAATGGTTCTTAGTGCTATGCGCCTCTACTTTCCAACAGGGAATGGACCCAGTCTCTGGTTTTCTAAATGGACCCTGGGTTTTGCACTGAGGCAGCAGGAGTGCCACTCCAGAGCGGGTCCTCAGGCTGTCATGGTGGTGGACTTAATGTCACCGAACTGAAAAAAACGGATCGTTTTTTACATAAATGTATGGTCGGTTAAAGAAAGGCAGTGAGTGAAGGCGGTGGAGCATGTTAAACAATCTGAACATTTAAATATCCTGACCGTTACATTACCCAGGGGATGTGAACGGCACCAACGGAAATCAATAAAACCATTGGCATTTCAAATGTGACATGATGAAATGTGTGAAGTTCCCAAGAATGAAGGAATACATTGATCCAAACAATAAATTAATACAGACTGAACTTATAGACATGGCTCTCTTGCAATCTATACAATTTCTGTGTGGCTGTGAGCCAAACATCTGAATGACGTGCAGTGAACAATTGTCCAAACACCATTATGCCAACACAGACCTGCCGCTAAATATTGGCACATACGACTCCAGCGAAGAGCTCACAGAGGAGTAATCACAGGCACATAAGAGGAGCAGCAACATATGACAAAGCATCATGGTCAGATACTGTGAAATGTTAGCCTGTAATGTTGCTGGCTGGGATCTTGAATCGAAGTTATGTAGGTGTTGGATGTGTTTGAGAAGGTTCCCCCAGAGGATCACGATGAGAAATGTTCTTTGCTGAGGGGAAGGGAGAGTGAAAATGTATTCTTACCTGTTTTCTCTGAAATACAGAGTTCAAAGGTGAACAGCCTCCTTACCTCACCAGCTCATGATTACAGAACAAAACATTGCTGAAATGCTAAAACGCAAAAATAAAATCTTTCCTAAAGGCATGCCTCAGTTTTTTTTTTTTTTTTAATTTGAATTACCAGTTAGAAATATTCTTGCTTAAAGGAGGAGGAATAATACATATAATTACAATGATTTGCTTTGCTGATAGACCCTTTATTTAAATGTAAATACGTTGGAAATATCAGCTACTCTTCATTATTAAAACTTCGATTATCGGTTGGTTGGAGGGTCTGAATCAGATAACACTTGATAAGACCAAAAGGAAGGATTAATGACTTTCATTAGCTCACCTAATTAGCATTAGCATAGAAATTTGTTGCATTTTATAAATATGTGAATATCAAAACCAGACTGCCTTGACACGGAGGGTTTCAAAAAGAAACAACAGGCATGTTAAAACAGCTTTGATATAGATGTTACATTCAACAGTGACGCAAATGTTCCACGAAGTTAAACACGTCGGTTGCTCATTAGGCTGAGGAGAGAAATTCAACAAAAACCTTGGGAAGAAGAGAGAGGCAGCGAGCAGAAAGCTTTCCTTTTGGCAGACAGACAGCTACTGTAGCTGCTCCCAGCAGATTTCTATAAAATCTGTCTTTGACAGTCAGCGAGAAGAGGCCATTATAATCTCATGATCACTTAATATACCTATCATTAGCCATCAACTGTACATTACCACTGCTAGCCAGGGCTTACCACACAGAAAAGAAATGCTGTCTTGCCACAATTAAAAACTTAAAATGCCTTCCGCAATCTGGCAATTTGCCTGGCTGTTAGTGCTCTGTTAATTGCTTCAAGTAACATAACACTGAATGTTTAGAAATTGTCTTGTAAATATAAAAGCATTTTGTTTAATTCGCATCTTGTCTGAAGAAGATAATAAAAATCGTATGACATACTGAAAGGACAACTCAACTTTTAAGCATTGATTTGGAAACATATAGAGGAGGTGAATTTGTGTTCGCAGATGATGAGGTGTTGATTATGTTTCTTATGTTTGAAACACCCTGACATCCCCTCAACCGGCAGAATAAGTTTTGGATGGAAACAAACATGTCGCCTCACTTCGGACTTTGCTGGTTTAAAGCGTCTGAACAAATGAGCCGTGCTGTAATTTCTGATAAGGAAAGTCTCCTTTGGAGACGCGTCTGTCTGCTTTGTGGTGTTTATAATCTCCCTCTCCACCTTTCCACATTTCCTGTCCAGAGAACATCTTGATGACTCTGTTGTTGTCATATTGGTTGCACGAATTACATCTCAAGCCGTCCATAATGTTGGCCTTTAGTCTGAGAACAGTCTCATCTGCCCAGTTTTCACAGTTTTTCAGATACAGGGGGAAAATAAAAGCTAATGCACTACAGGAACATTGGGTCCCCAATTTTATTTCAGGAGCTGAGAGTTCCCAGAAGTTTTCCTTCAAATAGCTATTTACAGGTGTGTACACCAACACTACTGATATGGCATAGCTCAAGTCAACAAATCTCCTTCTTGCAGCCAAAACCACAGAGGATGGTTCCAGCTTTCCAGCCACCTGCCTCAGTCACATGAACATGACTTTTAGGACATTTCAGTTTCATGCAAGCATCACTTGGACTTATGGATGAAATGACTAGAATTCTTTGATCAAAGGCCAGATCTGTTAAATCCGCCAACATTTGTCCGCACAGCGCAGTCTTTGTTCTGAGACAACACACGTGTTAACGTGTGACAGGAATATGACAGTCTGATTCTAGTATTTGAAGGATGTTGTCCATACCATAAACAGAGGATTGATTGGGCTGTCCAAAAACCTCAGACGCTGCGCTGCTCTTGTGTTGATTTGCTCTGTAAAGGAAACAGGCAGTTTCAGTCAGTTAAAAGAATAAACAAAATGGACAATAGAATTGGGACCTTGGTCAGCAAATGGATTGTTATCATTAATAGATTCATTAAAGGAATAGGAAGCTGTTTCTGTATAAATGGATTTTCTGCTGATTGTTTTTGTACCCTGAGGCCAGGGTTGAGGATTTGCTTTGTTAGTCTGTTTGTATCCTTCAGTATCATAGCTAAGCATTGCCTGTTTTCTGCATGGATACACTGTGTGAAAATCATGGGTGCCAAACACTTTTAATTAGGTCCAAAAATGGAAAGCTGGGCATCTCTCCACGCAACATTTTTAACCTTTCTTCTTGTTGATACATATAACCTGATATGTAAAATTAGATTGTGTAACAAACTATCTAACATTTCATCTGTTTCCTGTTTGTGAAGTCTGACATTAGTCTAGAAGTTAGTAAAATTACTCACTGAGTATCTGAGTATCTGGGAATAGCAAGAATATGAATAATTGAAATATGACTGATGGTTCAAATCAAAATGTAAATTAAGAAGTCAGTGACAAAAATATCTAAAAACACAAAAGGAATAAAGTAGACGCAAAAACAAAAGCACACACATCACACATGCAGACAGAACTTTAGACATTTTATTCCACAATTTAAGGTGGCAGGCATTTTAAGGAGATTGATGCACAGGAACAGCCATTAGGAGGAAAGTCACTTGATGCTGTCTCCCTTTTATGCTGGTTTTTAAAATTCATGCTGTTCTGAATCGGTGAACACAGCAATACGTCTCTCCATTTCCACTCATCAAGGCTCCTGTCTCCTACGTGGAGGCCTTGAGGAAAGTTTGTTTGATCCTAAGCTGAAACCTAAGTGGTGGGTGTAAGGTCAAGTGGAAGTCATCATCAAAAAGATGCTGACATCTGTGTTCCCATCTGCCTTCCTCTAGGCAGGTCAGTTGTTCGGCGCTTTTGGAGTAGATGAGTTTGCTGCAGGCCTACAGCACTGGCTACCCTGCTGCACTTGCCACTGTTACTAATTAGAGCCATGAATTAAACTGCAGTGAGATTTGGATTCTTCTCCAATCCAAAATACCCCTGTTTCACCTCTTCTAAATAGATTTATTCACTACCATTTATACCCATGTGGGATTTTTCTTGTTTCTCTGCTGCCTGAGGGTAGTTGACAGATGTTTGGTTTGCCAACAATCTTGTCAGACAGCAGGCCAATAAGTCCCTACATTTCTTTTGTGGTCTCTTCACTCGTTGAAGTTTCACCAAAACAAATATGTAAATGGAGATTGTCAGTGCTGAGTCCCAGAGGACGGTAAACAGAATCAGCAGCATCTGAATCTCTGTGGTTGTCACAAATCTGCACAACGGGGGTACGTGGGAGGTGCAGCGTGTGCCAGGGGTAGCACTGCCATTTGATGTAGCTTCAGCTAGCCTGTCTTTCCTTTGCCCCTTTTCATCGCCTACAACCCCCGTCCCATCACCTCCTCATACCGCCACCACCCAGTGCTGAATGATGTCAGACAGTCAGGGATACTGGATGCTCAAGGAGAGCGCAACGGCAGCAGGCTGCAGAGATAAGACCCCCTCATACCTCCACAGATTAAACAGCAGGATTAACCTCTCTACTCCACCACTGTCACCATGGTGTCTTTCACCCCCTTATCTGCACCCACCTCCCCCCTTTCTCCTCCAACGTTTGCCACCATACATTTGTACAGTTGTCATGATGTGGGAAATTGCTTTTTAACCCCTGTGTGGCTTTGCTATGTCCTTGGCAATTCAAACATTAAAGAAAAAGAAGCAGGTTCTGCAAGGCAAAATGCTTTCTGGTCTCATCCCAAACCATATTTTAGATTACATGTTTCCAGAAAGAAATGAAGACAAACCCTACCGCTTATTTGGGTCATTGTGTTATTGGGTTTTTTTTTTTTTTTTTGTTTTGTTTTTTTTTGTACTTGCCCTCCACTTGCACAATTTACTAACTTGAAAATTTTGTTGAAACATTTCAGTTATTCATGTTCAAAGGAATAAGAAGACCCAATAAATAGATCAACAGATAATGTCCTCAGCTATGTCGCCCCAAAGCAACAAAATGACGAATTGCAGATAGTTATTTGTTTCGTGGTCGTTTAACAATTCAATTTAAATGGAATAGCATTGTTCACTTTGTAATAATATAAAAACTACATCTAAAAAAACATAGTTTAAATATTTTTATTGTATATATATATTTTCATATTCCTTTCCAATGTATCCATATCTTTAGATTGGTACAGAGTAGTCCCTGAGATTAGTATTGTTATCTTTCTATCCAAAAAAAAAGGGTTTGCATAAAAAGTTTCTAATAATAACATAAAAATATAACATATATATAAATAATAACATATATATAAAATCTTTTGTAAAACAGCACAAGATATCAGTTTAACTATGTGTCCTGCTTACAGGCTTTTATTTGGCAAGAAAAAACTATAATGAGTGATATCAAATGTTTAAGTCTGGTCATCAGACGTCAGGGTAAGATGGAGGAAATGTAGATCCTCAGCTCACCAAACCAAGCAATTAGCATAGCATCCCTCTGCATTAGGTACCTGCGATAAGAGGGCTAGTGACCAAGTGAGCTATGACATTCCATTGATCCAGAAAATTGCTGCAGAGCCAGCCTTGAAATTAGTTTAAATTGCTGAATCAAAAAATGTTATCCTGGATTCTGGCAAGGCCAGCGTAAACCTTGTGCCTCTAATCCCCGGACTGATGTGAAAAGTTGTCAGGGATCGTGTCGGCCACCGCCTCGATTGATGGGGGAATTTGGATTCTGGGTGACAGAGAGAGACACATGCAAGCAACTGGGATTTGACTTGGATGGCTCTTATGGCTACCAAGGTCGTGACTTGGTTTCAAATCTGTAGGCTTTGGGAATTTCCAGTGCGACCTACCACTGGCTTTGTGCTTTTCAATTCAATTACACGCCAACTCTTTACTCTGTGACAATGTTGGATCTCAAGCTCTCTTAGATGTGAGTTGAGTCATTAATCTAAGCTTTGACGCACAGTTGAAAGATTGGGGGGGAATAATTTACCATCGGTAAGGTGCCTCGTTTTATCCTCTTTGGATATTCTCAAAATAGCTACAAATAGCAACGTCGGCGGTGCAGATTGATGGAAGGAAGGAGCTGGCAGGAGTGTGTCAACTATAAACACCCTTAATGTTGTGTAAGTTCTGGTAAGAGGATCACAGAGGCAGACACAGGAGTGGATTAAAGTCAAATGTACTCTGTTATAAGAATATTCATCTGCCCCTCTAGAAGCAGTGCTTGACCAAAAAAGCTGGGGGCGTATTGGAAAGTGTAGGTCGCAATTTTTTCCTTTCAGACAACAAAAATGATTGTGATACAAATAGTAGTCTCAAAGTCAGAGGGAAGTTGTGATGTGAATTTTAAGAATCCACAGTGTAACACTTGATACATGATACCACAGCAGTAAAACACACAACAGTCGCAGTCCAGATTGACGTCAGTTCATTTAGGGATTGCTATGTTTGTGTTTAGTATTTTGTCTATGTATTTATTTTGTTCTTTTGAAATGTCTCGGGTTTAGTCTCACATTCAAAAAGAAATTTTCTTCCATCTTGAGATTGGAAAATGCCAGCAGGCGTAGAAAACAAGGCATTTTATCTGCCAGTTTGATGGGACAATCTTTGCACAGCTCCTGTTTTTAGGTTTGTTTATCACAATTGGTCATATTATTTGTGTTTTTTTTTTTTTTCCTGAGTGTGGATAAAAAAAAGTCAAACTCTAGGTGGGTGAAGCTTTAAGTATCATACATAATCCCTTTTACTTTTGATAGGAATAAGAAACTTGCCCTAAAGACCACTCACTGGATTTTTAAGTTAGTGTGTGAAAATCCAGGAGGATAAGAGAGTGCCCCGCTGGATACACCAGGATTAGTATATCTATTGATTTGTGTCATCGTGAGTAACATGCAGTATATTACAAGCACATTAGAAGACAGTATCGCTCCAAATTAAAATGTGGAGCAAAGGAAAAGGGCAAACGCACATCAAATAGCTCAGAAGCTGCTTAACTGATTTGCTGAGTGTGTTTCCTCACAACAGGTGTGTAACACTGTTTTCGCATTAGAGCCCGAACATCAACAGAGCTGCACATACCAAAGGGTGGATCTCTCTGTACAAACTTTATAAAAATGCAGATCAGAAATTTTGATGTAGGAGTGAAGGAGCGAAGAAACCTGGATGGCAGAGACCAGCGTTCTGAGTGGAGCAGTCTGTTGTCTGTGTTTTGAGCTTAAAGGCGCCCACTGGGGAGCAAAAACCACGAGGCCTGACAATGTCCAGAAAAGCTAAATCATTTCAATCTTTATCCTGGCAGCTCCAAAGCCTCCTTTAAATGAGAAATATAACAGCAAACACTAGCAGATTGAACTTCGGACAAAGTGATAGCATAGAAATAGATTTGTTCATAATTGTGAGCTGTGAAATTAAATCCGCACATGCAGCTGAATCACGACAAAAAGCTTGTTCATTTGAAAATGGCATTATGGATACGTTTCACATTGGCTTGGGATGGATTTGTAAAAAAACATAAAAAATCCAGAATACACAGTTTGTAGTAGACAGGCACACAGGTATAATTGACATATTGTTGCCACTCTAAAACTGGATGAAATCAAACACATGAAATCAAAAGGCAGACATTAATTAGCCTGACAATGTGGTTTAGCAAAAAGTAACCCTAACCCTGTGAAAATACATGTTAAGGTGTGGCTGCTAGTTGTATTTAGTTCATTCTAACCTTTTTGTACTCAGATAAAGGAAGCTGCTCCATCTGTTGAAATTGAAGCTGAGAGCACCAATGAGGGAGTTTAGAGCTTGATGAAGCAGAGCAAAGTCACTGCAGCACTTTTAATGCTATTAAATGAGACCAATCACAATCAATTTTCATCATGACTATTTATGCAGGAACAAAATTCTAAATTTAGCAATGTAGCAGCATCTTATCTTGATATGGAAATTTATGATGGCTGGACAAATTGATAATGAGTTATGGCCAAAAAGTCAATGTCATTTTGTTTTATCACATTTTTTTCCGAGCAGGAAAAAAAAACTTATGTTTTGTTTTGTTTTGTTTTTTTGGTAGAGAACACATTGATTTGGTTTCGGCCTTCATTATAGCACCAAAATCTGGCTGGTCAGGAACCATATGCACATCCACACAGCTGCGTCTCATATTTGTAGCTCATTCCATCTGATGGTGATTTGTGCCGCAGCAGGATCAGGGTGGTACAAGAGAACAAGAAGGTGAAATGACAGCCGTCATCCTGTTCAGGTGGATCAGAGCTTCGCCGCGGCCGCTGAGCTTGAACCGTGGCACCCTAACAGGGGTTGTCCCCTGATTGGCTGGGCACACTATCACAGAAGCGAATGGGTTGAACATATCACTTGGAAGTCAAAGAAAGAAGTTAACGGTTTGAAAGAAAGCTCAGACTGTAGGAGAAGAGACGAGACGGTCACATAGTGAAAGTTGTGAAAGAAAGATAGTGTGACATTCACCATCTCACACAGACAACCGACAGAGCTCATTTGGTAGAAGTGGTGAAAATGTATCTGCATGAGCTGAGCGTTAACTCATATTTGAGTGATATTGACAGGACATCTGTTAAACTGAACTGGGTAAGGAACCCCTTCAGTAGGACTGAGAGCAGCCGGCTGCCTACCAGACTGCAGGAACAGATGATGGATGTGTCCTCAGACTGTGCTACCGATTAAAAATAGAGACAAGGCGCCATCACAGTGTCCGGACCTGAACGAAACCTCATTCTGTGGCTCTAATTCGTTGTGTGAAGTGACTTCTTTACGGCCTCGTTACAGCTGTGGTCACTTCACTGTCAGTCTGTGTGTTGTTAATGGGAAGGGAAGACTTTTTCCAAGTCCTAATTGTTTTATTTTGGATTACTTCTTCAGTAAAAAAATATAGCTAAAGGCAACTTGCTGTGTTGGCAAATGAAGCCTTACTGATCGGAGAACAGCTATTGTGACTTTGGAAATGAAATTTCCATGAGTGGCAATTTGACTGGATATCTGATTAACCTGGAATATTTTGGGCCATTTACTATTCTGGCTTGAATAGATTTCACTCAGTTTTTCACAGTCAGGTGAACTTTCAGAACTTTCAGACTTTCGTGTCAGATCATGGTGTGTTATCGTATTGTTGCCATGTGTCAGTGACATTTTTCTGGCCTTGCAGAGAACTGTACTTTGGTAAATCCTGCACAGCAGCTCCCCTCTGTCTCCTAGACTTAATTTCTCCACCGTTTCATAATGAGGTAATTATGTTTAATGTTGTGATTTGTACTATTATTTCTTTGTAGAGTTGAGTGCAGCAGAAAACATGGTGCCAAATTAAGGTGCAAACCTGCTGGCTCTTAAGGGGAATGGAGATATGATTAGTTTATTTCATGTTATACCCAAAACTCTCCCTAAATAATAATTACAGTAAGAAATTAAAGGGAAGCATTTTGAACCATATGCTTCATATAGTGACCATTCAAGTCACCACTAAAATAGCTATGAGTTTAACAAAGCAACTCTTGCTCCACAGACATTAAATAACCACTTAGATAATTACAAAACAATTAACAATGAAGTTACCAAAATAAAACATTTCAAGGTTAAACACTTAAATGCGATCCCTATTCAGTCAAAGCTGACGTGTTATAGCTTGATCTAATGCATGGTGTAGCCCAGTGCACGGCTTCGAAGGCGAGCAGCTGAGGAACATGCAAATAGGCATAATATTTCATGTAAGGGGCAATCATAATGACAAAAGAAAAAAGGCATACCTTTTAGTTTCATTCAACAAAGCTGCTCCGTCGTTAAATAGTTGCTGCTCCAGGACCTCCAGGGAAATTAAAAACATATTGTGCCACAATTTCCCTGTGACTCAGGCAATCCCTGGGGAGAGCACTTTTAAAATTTCTAATAAAGGAGACTTCAAATTACAGAAAGGGGACCTGGCATTAATTAAAGTGGGGATTTCAGTAGGGTCAACTTCTCATATTTATCTGTTTATACCCCTGGTTGGTTCCTCTGTAAAGACAGTTTGGTGTATTGAGGTCACAGCTCATGGGTAAAACAAACGTGGGTGTTCACAAGTATGATACAGAGATGATTTATGAGTTACAATAAACTAAAATGATAAAGTGATAAAAGAGAGTGTGTGTGCGTATTTAAACTGTAGAAAATGTTCTGTTTGCTCATTAATTATCACATTTTAATGGCACCACCTCATTTGTCAGGGTTAACCTTTTTAAGAGTTTGTGTAATAGATGTGTTTTTGGCTGGACCACAGCAGTGGAGTCAGTCCTATGATCAGGGATGTCTCTGACTGACTGATATTTCTGCTACTGGTCAGCCAAAAGTCTTCTCACTAAGTCTGAGTTTCTGGCACAGACAGGTTCTATTAGCCGGGTGTTTACAGCCACCAATGTCAACTTAGCCCACAAACACTACGTTTGGAGACTCTGAACTTGGTACATGGCTGGAATGTGTACAGGTGGAGACTTTGTCCTTGGACTGCACCTCTCGCTTCAGGCAGTCCACTCATCGCTCTGGTTTCCTGTTCAGGAACTTGAGCGTCTTCTTACACACAGTGAGCTTTCCCTCCATTACTGCAAATTTATTACTTCAACTACATATTAAAGGAGGGGGAAGGAAAAGTAAGGAAAAGTACGTTTGGGAAGGAGAGGGAGATCTGGGCAGCGTGTAAACAATGAACACCTGCGACAGCCGATGAGACAGTACACTTACTGCAGCACAACAATGAAAGCTGCTAAGAAATAAAGAGTTTATGTCCATTGAAACACTATCAGGTTTACAATTTGGAACTTTTACTGGAGGAGTATCATTAAAATAAAGTACAGCAGCTTTAACACAGCAAACAGCACCAACTGAAAGCAATGTTTTTGTACTGTTATGGATATTAAACAGAGGAAGTTAGAAATAAAAAGCAGCCTTCAGCAATTGAGGTAACTAAAAGCTCCTATCGCTTTTTGATTTAAAAGTAAGGATACCAGATCATGGCTGTGTTATATTTAAGTGTTGTTAAAATCAAAGCACAGTCTTTGCCTAAAGTGTTTTGTGATTTTGTCGTATGACATCGTGGTTATATGCGCAGTGAATAGGAGAGTGCACAATGACCATTTACTATCCAGCTTAGTCTTTAAAAAAAGAAAGAAAGAAAAACAGGGCCATTTTTGCCCAACAAAATTAACGGCCACCACCACCACACATTCTGTTCACTGACCATCTTCAGTTTCACAAGAGTTAAAGCACCGGTGATTTGCAGACTACTGTAAATCTATAGAGAGCTGAGGAATTAGAAAAAGAACGAATAGTGAGAATAAATCCTGTATGTATCAAAGTATCAAAATGTTGACCCGGCCCGGTTGATTCTAGTTTTGTATCAAGATGGCAAGGGGAAAAGATCCAAGAGACTTTGATAGAGGGTTTATTATTTGATCACAGGAGCGTTAGTTGACAAAGGCTGGCTTGCGTTTCAACAGGAACACAACAGTTACGGTGACTAAAATGACATCTGCGTTAGTATCTGCTGGAAGGACATCGCTAAAATGGGAAAATTGTGGGAAACGGTAAACATTTAATGACTGGGATGCTTGTGGAGCAGCGCCATATGAAAAGAAAAACAGGAGAGCAGCATCAGAATGGGAGCAAGAATAGTCTCTTGATGATCACATGGAAAGGGATAATATTGCAGGGGCCGTCGTGCATAAACCCCTCATTAGTAAAAGTACATTTGAGAGTTGAGAAAGCTTAGGTACTGATTTTCAGAGGTGTGTGAAAAAATTTCAATGGTCAGATGAGTCATCATTGCGGGTGAGAACAGCACTACAGGGCTCAAGCTCTTCCCCCACAGCGAGGGGGGGTGAGAGGTTTGGTGATGCACTTTTTTGTTGTTCCACTCTCACGTGCAGTGATTATTGGTGTCGAGATTAAAACCCGCATTGTGTTTCTTACGTAAAAAGCCCTAAGATGTGGTGAAATTGGAGTCTCGGGTTGACTGTGAGCATACCTGAATGGCTAGCTTGTCAGTTTCATTCCTCTGTGACTTTTTTACATTTAAACTCAGTGTCAGGCAGAGCATCGATAATGGATTTCTACAAAACCCCAGATTACATTCAGTCAGATTTTTAAGGCTAGACTGATCAATATTTTAGTGTTAACAATGGAAAATGACTATGGGTAATGTGAAAGGGGTCATTTGTTATGCCAGACCCGCTGAGTATTATCATCAGGCTCTGCAGTTCTCCTCAACTCCAAAGTGCATTTCAGTCTGTTTTGGTTTACTTTAATGTTTGGGTGCATTTTCACCACTCTCATCAACCTTGTTTCCAAGCACAGCAGGCGGCTGTTTTTCAGAAGAAAAGCTATAATAAATCCACTTTAGTCTACCTGCTCCATGTGAGAAACTAGCTGGTGGACATATTGGAGCCTTTAGAAGCAACAGTGCCAGTTATTGTTCACGCAAGACATCACTGTCGTCATTTCGATGTGTTTGTGTGTTATTTTATGTTCCCTTTGGATAAAAAAATACGTGCTGACAATATTTAAGACAGAAGAATTTAGTCTTTGTTTTACATCACAATTGCAGCTGGTGATCTCAATCAGTAATTTCCTGTGTAACATGTCCCCCATGGCAACAGAGCGTTGGCCCCAGTCTGCTTTTATCCAAAATCTTCTTAGTCTATTTTGTATTATTTGGCTGACTAAATATTTGATTGTAAAATATATATATATATATATACGTATATATTAAAACTGACAGTAAATATATACTTTGATGTTTAGAGATATTTCTTTTTAATATTTGTTTTTATATATTGAGTTAAAATTCATGTTTTACATTTGCACAAAGGTTCTTGTTGAACCAAAATAATTCCAAATCTACATTGCTGGAATCAGTAGAATAACAAGAGGAGGACGTTGCTACATGTGCCTCAGATATGGTGCAAACCATGGTTGCATGACTTTAATTACATTGTCTGTTTGGCAGAGCAGTGGAACATCAATCTTATCTGCTCAGCTGCATTCAATAATCCCAAACCTCAACTGAAGCCTCTCAGCTGACACATGACCCGCAGAAGTGCTGCAGATATTTTGCTCTCTGGTTTGCTGTTTCAGAGTGAAATTTTTTTTATATTTAATCACTTTTGAACCTCGTCCGCTGTTGCACTCAACACATTATTTAGTTATGTAAAAATGAAAAAATGGAAGATAAAACTCGTCCATCCACATGCAGAACTTGTTACAGAGATAAAATTATGGTAAAAGCTACCACTATGGATCTAGCCAGGATAACATAAATACTCTTTTTTTTTTCTTGTTGTTGTTTGTTGTTTTATCAATCAGTGTGATAATAAAAATGTCAGGGACCCAAGTGAGCATCACTGTGTATTTTATTTAACATAGCAGATTGGGCCTTAACAATGTTTGATCAAGACTAATTGAAGATAAGACCAACTTTATCTCCAGCTCAACAAACAACAAGGTAGAGCAAAGTAGGAGTGATGGATGGCCCGTCCAGTCTTCTCTTGTTGTTTGTTTCATCCCTCGCTGTGTTTAAAAATGACCCTTCAAAATGGTACCAGGGGTGGAAACTAGTGTTCTCGGCTGTGCTGAAGGAGGACATGCTCGCTTGGGTAATCCTTTACCATGGCTTTTACACGGGTCTTTCTTGGCACAGAGGCAACCTTTCAAACATCAATATCGGCACCCCCTTTGGGTAAGTTCAGTTGATGGCTTTCCATCCCTGTACAAGGGCTCACTGGCAGAGATGGAAGTACCGCGGGAATACACTGACATTGATTTCTTCATCCCAATGCACACACTGATGTATTGACTTCCATTCCGATCAATTTGTGATATTCTCCTTGCCGAACAGAATTTTATCAGACTAAGGCACTGCGTCAAAGACCATGTTCATTTCATGGCACTGCGAGGCCATGTCTACTTCTTTTTCCATTTCATTCTGGGAGGGAAAAAAAAAAAAATCTAGTTTAACATTTTTTGTCAGTGAAATGTTGCCAGAGTCAGTTTAGAAAAGAAGTCTTCACTTCAAACCATGATGACAACCAATGTGATTATGCTGATGGGTGTCTCGAGTGCAAACAGCAAGGCCCGTTCTTCTAAGTTGCACTTAGTGTCATTCAGTTGCAGTCAGCTACTCATGTTTAAAATGTCTCAGAGGGGTGAAAACATGCAGAGAGTGCTTTGTGTACTGTCTGGTGAGTCGTTCCTCTCCCGTCACTGTGAAAAGTCTCTAATGCATGAGACTTTGAAATCATCATTAAGCCATCTCAGTGGTGGCATCGCTTGCTAATGATTAAGTCATGCACAGCAAAGAATTCAAAATACTGCTGGATGTTAAAACATCTGACGTTTTCAGCAGCATATTTTGCAGCTTGTTGACACTGTGCGACTAAAGTAAACATGCTCGGTTCTTGACATCTGTCAAAGTGAATTATAGATCTCGAGAAGAGTTGCAGAGGTCCAGATTCTTCTTCTTGGTTTCCAGATTTGTGTTTCTGTTTTGTTTTTTTGTTGGGGCTTTTTTCTTTCATGATAAATCATCCATTTTTAGTGGCTGGCTGGAATCGGACTTATGCAACATGAGCTCTAGGGGTAGAAAACAAGAGAAAAATACAAAGCAGCTGCTTCCCCACCTTCAGGTAATGGAGCCGATGTGTGCATGTGTGTGTTTTGGTGTGTGATGTGGCGGAGGAGGGGGATTGAGGGATGGAAATAACCTAATAACCTTGTTGCAAGAGAAATATTCCCGCATAGTTGATGATCTTATGTAAAAGTGCAAAATTCAATTAATTCTATGTCTTCACTTGTGACCTGAAAATCTATTCAAATTCAAATGCTTTCTGAACTACTTAAAATGCATTAATTCTTAATTCAATTTTGCATTAATTCTAGAGGTAATGGATATGGAAAGAGTGTGTCATATCATTTCTTTTCTACCTGCTCTTTTCTTGATACTTATCAGTGGAAGCATGTGTGTTGCCTTCGCGTCTGTTAAATGCAAAGAAATTGCTCTGAAATGTATTAATGGAACTCAGTCACACACTGAACAGCTGGGAACAAGGTCAAGGCTACCACCTCTGAAATTGATTTGATACAGATTCATCCACATGGAAGAGATGTGTGTTTTAAAAATTCATTCCTTCAGATATTTTTGCATCATAAACGTTGAAGCATTTGTCACCTGTGACACAGAGGAAAAATAAAAAAATATATATATTCATCTAATACACTATAAACACTTCCATCTGCAGAAGATGTGACAAATAGAATCATTCATCTGTTTATATTGACAGAGAATAGTCATCTGTTTTCTTATGGATGAAAAGTAGAGAGTTTTCTGTGTTTGCAACAGATTTTATTTTCCTAGATTTTTGCAAAACCTGAAACTGCAAAATGAGCTTTGGCAAGAAAAAAAAAAAAAAACAAAACTGTACAAATGAATCTAGTAGTTACGCTACATATCCATTCCTTAAATAGCAGTTTTTTTGTGATGATCAGTTTGTAAATTTTATGCTTCTTTCATTTCCTTTCAGCCCCTTCCCTATTTCACAAGACAAATCTGTTGCATGTAATTTCCAGTAAAGTCATAATATCTGCAAACTCGTCGATAGCGTCGAGGCTAAAAGTTGAGTCAGAATAAATGTCTGGTTGCATAAATGGAAGTGTTTATCTTTTTGTGGGCATGAAGGCATCTAGTGTCAGCAGAGAGGTTGTCATGTCCAGTGACGAGCCATTTTATGAAGCGGTATCTTACCTACTGCAGGGTGAGCAAAGATGGAACATAAAAACACTGTCTTGATGGTTTTTATATATTTATACACCAAGTGTTCATAGTTGCAGTTCTAACGTGAATCATTGTCAGTGATTGCTACTTTTACCATTTTGTGTAAATTGTTTTACACCACAAATACCACAAAGGATTGATGAGATGGTGAGAACAAATTTTCTGCATGGCTGGAATAATTTTGACCAAGGTACTGGAGCATCACCAAACATCTGGTCTGATCTTTTTTCGAATTTCCTGACAATCCATAGCTGCAGAGATATTTGAGTTTAGATGAGTTGAGTTTTAATTTAACAGGCAAACTGGCCCACAAACATAAAAGAGAAGTAATAATTTTCTTCAGTGAAATATGTGAATGGGAAACTGCTGATTTAGATAATAGTCATTGAGGTCACATGACATTCATGGGAAAATGTGGTCACCTGACTGCTTTGGGTGCCATCAAATTATTAATGGGCCACCATTAATGACGACAGCCAATCTCAAGCTCCACCTTCGCATAGCGGAACGGACAACGGCAAAGACTCACTCTGCGGCTTTGGCTGTAAATAACAGCAAACAACTTCAGTGTTCGTAAACTCCAAGGAGATCAAATGCACATTGACAGTCAAGGCTGTAACCACAGGAAGCCTTCCAATATTTTCAGGCCCTATCACAAACAAGTTCTTTAACTGACAGTCAGAGCCCAGGCAACAGGCCTGGGATTGTCGCAACTGTGGGATATACAGAGTCAAACATCAACTCTTTCTAATCCACACTGAGCTGCATCTTGAAAACGCCTGTTATGTTCATAGAAAATTAAACTTTAAACAGTGAGGTAGCTATGTCATCAATTTCCGAAGGTGCCTGGAACAGATGTAAGAACCATGTTAGCAAGGTGTGAAATTGAGCTTTTGAAAAATGTTTTATGAGAACAGATTACATTTATAGCAAATATAAAAGGATTGACCAATTATTCCAGAAAATGTGAAAAATCTGACAAACCGACTGCAGGCTTGTCCTTGGAGTTTGGGAGCTTCAAATGCTTCCTTGAAGGCTTTCTGTGGTCCCCTGGTCCCCATTTGGCAGAACTGGAGCCCACATGCCAAACATCTGGGCAGGTGGCATCCAGCCACTCGGCTAATAGCAGGCCAAATATCTGGCCTGTCTTTGATGTGCAGCCGGGGATTACTGTGGTCCTCTGCTCTCACTCTTAACAACCTGGTATTAAAGAGGCATCAAATCATCTATAATCTTTATCGACCTCCATTGGCGAACAGTAGGTGTTGCAATCGTAATAGATGAAGCTGGGGCAGAGAGAAAGAGAGGGGGAGACAAGTAAGTAGGCAAGAAATCTCTAGCGAAGAAGTGATTAATAGTGGAGCGATTATTGTGCAGAGTAATATTAGCACTTTGTTTGCAAGGGCGTTTAGTCTTCATAAATGAAATGTGATGCCGGTCGCTCATTTGTAAGACAAGGATGTGTGCAAGTGTGTGTGTGTGTGTGTGTGTGTGTGTCTGTGGATGGTTGAATGGGTTTGTGGAGTATTTGTTCTAGAATACAATAAGCAAGAGAAAGTGAGTTTATAATGCCAGAAATGTCACCACCTCAAATGTCATTAATTCGTTGAAATTAATCATCGACTCTATCAGTCCCCTGCAGAAACGCTTTGCAAGAATATGGTCATTTTGTCCCATAAAAATATTTCTTATGGTGACTTTGAGAGTCACAGTCAAGGACAGTGGTTCTGGGTTTTCAATTGTTTGATCTGCAAAGCCTTTGTTGCATTGCTGCACTGTCTCCCTTTTTTTAATGCGGCCCTTTAAGGGGATCGTGATTAGAGGCCGGAGTAAGCTGGGTGTGTTTAGGTGCACAGCTTAAACCTCTGTGTCTGCCAGACTTTCTTAGGCTCTGGCTTTAGAGCCAGCTTAGGCTAATGGACTGTGAGATCTGCTTTTGACTCACAGCAAGCTCTTTCGCATGAGCAAAAACACTAATCAGACTTGTTTACTTGGATGATTTATGTAGCATGAAAAACACAAATCCCTTTGCTCATAAATGTTACACAGTTTAGAGGCAAATATTGTTTCACTGGTGCATTCACCAAAAGGGGAGGTTTTGGGTAAATTAGTCACTAAGTTGCTAAGTAAGTGCACTTATTGCACCATCTTGTGAATAAAGCAAGTGTTGCATGTCATTAGAAGTCCCAAGAGGAAAAATAAAGAACCATTTATTTAAATGATCTTGTGTAGGAGGCAGAATTTTAAAGTACTTGCAATTGCAAACGTTTGTAAATGCAGATGCATATACTCAGTTATGAAAAACTTGTCACAACATGACAAACGCTTGCAGTTGATATTTATTTGCATCTGCATCATTCTCATATCCCCGAAGGGACACCATATTTTATACTGACGTTTCATGTCATGAGATGGTAGATCCTGCTTTTCCTCTCTGGAAGTTTCATCAGCCCTAACATGTGGCTTCAATCCAACAGATATCATTTCCCCAGAGTTCCCCGCAAAAGAAAAACAACAAAGCAGGTGCTTCGGTTATGATGAATACCAAAGCAAAGGTTGGCCAGGGAACTGTGACGACGTTTCGTCAGTGGCAGTTGGGTGGGAGTGTTTGTGTTTTGGAGTGGGTGCCAGAGTCTGAGGGAAGCAGAGAGCAATGCGAGATTGAGAGCTTAGGAAAAGAAATCCCGTGTTAATGACAGAGGTACCTTAATGAATCCTGAATATCTAAATGGCTGCAGAAAAACAAAGTTGACAGTTAGACAAATGCCTTAGGCAGGATTGTCTGCTGGTGCAGTGCCCAGGGCAGATTTCTCCTCAGCTATATCAGTCACCATACAGAATGGCTGATCAGACCTGTGGGCAAACCTTGGCGAGGTGGAAAAGTAAAGCGCACTTGGCTCATGTATACGGTGCAACATGCTGCTTGGCTATTTTGAGAGCAGCTTTATACCTCGCATTCAGCACGACTGTACTATGCTCCGCTCCTCTGGGCCATAACCTCAAGCTCTGTTGTGAAATAAAGAGTCTGAAATAATTCCGAAATGGACATTCAGGCCCAAAAATAACCAGGATTTCACCAGCGGCGCTCTAAGGATTTTCAAAGGAGGCCCCCAAATGGTTGAAATGGCCCAGAGTTTGACAGGAGCTCTTGAACATGGTACGTCTATTATCTATTATCTATTATCTCTGAAGCTTCTATGACATGGAAATCACCAACCCAGCTGACTCGTTTTAGCAAAGAGAAATAGATAATCGTAAAATCATCCACATTCTGTTCAATTTTTAAGGTCAAGAATTGCTGACTATCATTTAGTTTGGCTGATGCTTCAGCTGCTGTAATGATTAATCTTAATTACACATAAAGACTGATTAGGGAGCCGTCTCATAGCGGAGATCCAAATGAATTACCCTCCTTATGACGGTAGTTTCTAATCACATATGAAACAGCACCTTTATGGGCCCAGGGCTGTGCTATTAGGGCACATCGGCCGCAGATATCTCTGACAGTGCCGAGTGTTGTGGACTATTCTATTTGTGCGCTGCTGCATTGTACTGGAGAGTCTGTCCATTTTCATCCTCTTTTTTCAAGAGCATCTCTTGTTTCTCCATTAGCTGAGCATGCTTGGATATGCGGGGAGGAAAAAGGGACAGGGGAAAAAAAAAAAAAAGGGAATACTAACATTTGAAGAGAGAGAGAGGTTTGCTGAGTGCACTGTTCTGACTTTGGTGCTCCACTTACTTTTGATGCTCTGCTGCAGGAAACCAGAAAGAGGGCAGCAAGGGGAGAGAGGAGATGAGTCAGAACTCCTACACTAATGACTGAAGAGGGCCCTGCAGGTTTACATCTAAGCTCATCGCTTTAATGCACAGTGCTAATGGTCAAATCAGTTCATCACCTTGTATTTTAAATGTTGCTCACACTTAACAAATGAGAGCAACGAGGTGACAAGAAGAGGTAATATTTTCTTTTGTCCTTATTAATCGCAAAGTCTGCAGGGAATGCCGAAGTTAGTTGTATCTGGTATTAATTTACATTGTTTGTCACAATTTCTTTCTGAAACATGTTTTTTTTTCCTCGCCCAGCAGCAGAGCAAGACAAGCCATACCACCCCACTGATTCCACAATATTTGCCCCATGCGAATGACTGGATTAAACCTTCATTGAGATCTTGGCATTCAGTTGTGTAATGACAGCTTGACTTGATACACAATAACTGGAGCTGTCTTGAGCTGAAATGTGTTGAACGGGAATCCAGAGCCTCATCTCTGGTTCAGGGAATAACACTGGGATGGTGGTTAATGATGCAAAACTTGTGTGCCTCACATTCCAGCTTGCCTGTCTGAGCTTCACCGCCGTTTAGTCGGACTGTTATTCCCTCATGATATCTGAAAGAGGGCTAAGGGAGGTTATGATAGCCAGATTTGTATTTGTACTAACCGCTGTGTGTATGCACTGATTTCAAAGTGTGCTGACTGACCAAGTGCAATGCCTGACATTTGATTGAAGATCATTTATGAATTATGCATCTTAACCATGATGCACGAGAAGATGAAATATTTAACAAAAAGTTCTTATCACTTTGTGTCAGGTTTTATTTATTTTTTTTTTTTTTTGAGGGGGGTAGTATTCACCATGTTAACACATCACTGTCATTTTTCTTTCCTAATCTTGGGCTAAACAACGCTGAGAAAATCTGCAGCCTTGTTTTCAGCCTTGGCCATGACTTGTGAAGATTCCTGAAGTTTTTGTCCCAGAGAGAAATTTTTGTGTGGGTTCAGATAAAGAAAATAGAGAGAAGTGCCTCATGTCTAAAAGAAATACTACAGCACTATAACACATTCTTTCTTAATAGAGCAGTAAAATGTGTTACCGGATTTTGTGCTGGCACTAAAATGGAAATTATAGCTTTTCTTTTTTCAGAGTCATTCCTAACGTGTTTCTTTGTACTTCCCTGTTCGGTAAGAACCCCAATATTAAGACATCACATCCTTTTGGCATCTACTTTCTAATGCCTGTTGGCAGCAACTGTTTTGACTGTACTGAGGTGTCTCCTTGAGTATTTTTCAAGGCTGCTGTGTGGCTTTCTTTTCATTGTTATGTCTCTGTCTTGGCCTGTGCAGTTTTTGGGGCAAAAATGATGACACTGTCTTTGACGCATCATGTAAGATTTATGAAATACCATGGCGGTGCTGATTTATTTATTTGTTTGGTTGTTCAGCATCCAAATAGAAACATATGTCATATGCAATATGTCACCTTTACAAAAAAAAAAAAAAAAGTACAGGTTGGCATAAACAAAATGAGGGTTTGGATAATTTGAAAATATCAGCACATCTATGTGAGGAAAGAAAAATGTGACGTGGGACACCTTTAGCCGCTGTGCGAATGTGTCTCTATGGCAGGAGAGCAGCGCCTGCTTTCTATCCTACTGCTCACTCATCCTCATGATGAAATAACACTGAGGCCAATTTTCTACTTTATGTTTGTGTGTGTGTGTGTGTGTGTCAAAACTAATTATTTAATCTCACATTAGTTTTTTTTTTTTTTTTTTTAAAGGGCACAGATTAATCATTACACTAGAAATAAGAAGAGCATGGATTCTGAGAAATGATTACAGCCAAATAAGTGATTGTAAGTATGGATCCTGAGATTCTCTGTCTTGTTTTAAGAAATTTATAATAGTCTGAATAAGTGGGTGAGAGAGATTTGGCGATGATGATTCTCATGTTCTGACAAGCAGCGCTGTGGTATGTAATCGGCCCTTGGAAAACATTCAGCAATATGTAAATCTTCAGTTTATGTCATTGTGATCTGGGAGGTTGTAATGAAGCCATTAAATCAAAGATGACTCTGTCTCAACCTTAAACCTGTGTAAGCCAGCCTTAATGGTTTTCAACTGCCAATCAGTTCTCGGGCATATTCTACCGCCCTCTGTAAATGAATTCAAATCCTTCTTCCTCATAGTCAGAAAGCAACCCGATGACACGCAGAGTGGCTGAAAATGGATGTCCTTTGAAAAAGCATTGACGTGATCATTTAAAGGGAAAAGTGCCATGAGACTGTCAGATTACAGTCATAGAGTATGTTTTGGAGTTTACCCCCACTGGGGTTTATGAATTACATGGGAAGGTGTTTGTTTCTTGATGCATTTAGAACAATACAATGCACATTAGAGGAAAAAACACATAATGAATTGAAATGATGCAGAAATATATGGAGGCACCCTACAGCGTGACCATAACACACACTATAGTAGTGGGCTCTTGAAATTAAAAAGGAAAAGCCCTTTTAACAGAAACACTTCAATATGAGACAGCGAGTCATCCAGCAAATGTTATACAGAGTAGACAGAAGCAGCAGCTGCATTGGTCTTGCATTATATGTATATACTGTTAAGTGCCCATCGTGTCCACTGCACACAGCAGACATGGCAGCTCCATTATATTTTACCCAGAGGCCCAGAAACAAACCTCTACTCTTATTCTGAAATATTGTCCCTCTTTCAGCTGAATCAATAAAGGTGTAAGAACTGCATTTTGACATGGGTGCCTGTGAAAGACAAAGGATGCACAGGAGGTAAAAAACAAACAAAAACAAAAAAAAAAACAAACGGGACTTTCCACAAACTGGCATGGATAGATTTTCTGGATTCTTGTCACTAGCTAGTCACACTGTCAGGTAGCTTTGTGGAGGATTTTTGTCACTGAAAAGAGCTGCCTGGTGCATTTAGGAATAAATAGGAATGAGAGTGTTGATACTGAGCCAAAATAGTATGGCTGTGGGCTGTAAAAGCAAAACGGCAGGCCTTTAAAAAAAAAAAAGACTTTGAGGTATTACAGACAAAGAGCAGGTGTAAGAAATAAAATTATTGATGGCTGAATTGCGTTTAGCTCCACTGGTTTAAAGGTCCTGTGCACAAGTGACTCCCACATCCAAATATTGATGGGATTGTTTGTAGATAGAAACAGCTTGATATAAAAATGGCCCTTCTTGCTTTCAATCTGTATTGTGTTTGCACCTTTTTCAAAGAAATTAGTATTTAGTGATTTAGTATTTAGATAATTGCTGCATTATGAATCCAGGGCATTCTGAGCCCCTGAGGTTTTGGGGGCCTGGGGCAAGACAATAACATCTAGGAAACACATCACCACATATAATAGCAGAATATTCTATTTAATAACATGTTATAATATTGAAAAAAAATGAAGCATCATAAATTAAAGGGTCAATTGACAACATGATGCAGAACTGGAGTCCATGCTTTGATCTGTTTTCCATTACAATAAGTCAGTCTTGTCACATACAATCATATCGAGTGAAGAATAATGTTACAGTAAGCGTCACAATAATTAACTCTAGTATACAATTTGATTTACACCAGGGAGTACAGTACTTGCTTTCATTTAGTTTGTAACCACAATGCAGCTGCTCCGTTTCAGCTCGTCAGCAGCAGTGCAACGTCCCCACTTGGGAATTGCCCAAGTCAGCCCTGCTACGTTTGCTTATCGGCACAAGATGTAACAATAGAAAAAAGCTCCATCAATCACTTGCAGATTCAGAAAGTGAAGACTGAGCTGTGTTTCACAAGCTGAGAAATAGACCATCGGAAACTCTGCCAGTAACTATTTCGTGGACAAGATGATGGGAAAACTTCCCCGTGCTCTCCGAGGACATTGTGAACACACTGACGTCCTCCAGAGACCAAAGTTTTAGAGTGGAACCCATTCACTTGCTCGGGGTGTTTGGAGCGTTTCTAAAGTGAAATCCTTTTTTGCCTCTGTTGCCTGCTCCATCAGATAAAGTCTTGCTGCCGAGGCTTAAGCGTGTCAATGAACGGGGAGGGGAGGATCAATGATAAGTGCAGCTTACCTTCTCAGTTGCTTCGCACAAGCCAAATAGAGATTAAACCATTTCAGCCTAATAGCACATGTCAGTCAAAAGTCACACTCGAATACTTTTACTCCCCTCTACTCTGCCACCAACCCGCCACCTCCTTTTTCCTAATTACACTGGCTAGAAATATGCAGCAACCCCCCCTCCCAAAAAAAATAAAAAAAAATAAAAATCTAATTGGCAATTGCAATTGAGAGAGTAAATTCTCAACAAGAAGACCCCTTTGTACCACATAAGAGCCTGATCTCAGATCTTTAATTGTGTCAGCCATTTCTCTGAATCCTCGGCTAAGAAGAGTACTGTTTGTAAGGTGTGCAGAAAGCATGCACTTACAAACACATACACACGTGCATGCATGCACACACACACTGCCAGATCAAAGGCCTCAGTGGACCAAAAATTCATAAAATACAGCTGTCTGTCTAAACAGCAGCTTCTGTAAACAGGGCTTTCTTGCTCTAATCACTGTTGTGGACATGGCAAAATTGCCCACTGTTACAGGGAATTACTTGACTGAGCCCCACAACCATAGCTTTGATTTGCTGTTCAACCATTTCAGTTGTGAATACACCCTGTGGTCAGTAAATGAGAGCTTGTGTTGTTTCATCAATGTCCCTTATTTAGACATCACAGTGCTCATTAAGAGGATCAAGCTGATATCAAAGTCAGAACACAGACGAGGATGTTTTAGAGAACGCTGGTGTCTATTTAATGACATGTCTGCCATCTGTTCTCTATTCAGCTCCATTGTCGTTTCTCCAGCAGCTTGTCTGGTGACCCCAGCTTTAATGCCTTTATCACAGTCTCTTTTTATTTGATATATAGACAAAATGGATTTAGTAGGTTTTAAAAAAAAAAAAAATAAATCTTAATTCTCAAGCTGTTTAGCATACAGAAACGTCAGCCTTGAAACGTGAGGTTTCCAGGTTGTGTATACTTTGTTAAACTCAATAAAAAGCAAAACAGAGTTGCTAAGCATAGCCTAAATGGCTGGACCATCATTGTGAGCACCAGTGGAGGGACTCAGCCAACACTCATTAAATCGATTGAAATGAGCATCAGAACGTACTATTGATTACATCAAAACTTACCCTGTTTCGAACATAAGTGACTCAGAATTTGCTGTTTCTCTCCATTATTCTGGAAAATAGAACACTAAGGCAAGTTGACATGTTAGTGTTTTGGATGATAGTGATGGGGCTACCGTTAGCATGAGGCTGACATATTGTGCCTTTATAAATTCAGGAGGTTCAGGAGATAAGAGATAAACAAGTTGTAAGATTGTTTTTTCTGCAGTGCAGCAGTTTAGACGGGCGGCATAAACAAAATGATGATGTGTCCGCCACAAAGACTGCTCCTCTGATCGGCCTTGATGTGGCACTTCATTTAAAGCAGCTTCTCACTTATTTTCTTTTGTTTTCTTATGAAGCAAGATTAAAGAATCTCTTATGCCATTTGATATTTGAGTGGGATGGTTGTGCTATTGAAAATCATTGTGCAGGGTTTGTGCGCTGGCGCTGGGAATTCACTCAAGACCAGCTTATCAAAGTCCACGAGGGACTGAGCCAGCAGACTGCATGCAGGGGTTTGTGGGTAATATTCTGCAACTTGCAGAGATTCATCCCATTTATTTATTTTATGCTCCATATCTCTGCCTTCAATTCACTGCACCGCTGGTACAAGCTTGTCGAATCCAGCATGTGGATATTGTCATGTTTATGGTGATGTTCATGATATGAATCTGTACCCTCACAGGTTTACACCAGATATGGGAAATGCTATACTTTTAATGGCAACAAGACCACATCGAGGAAAACCAAACAGGGTGGAATGGGAAATGGGCTGGAGATCATGCTGGATATACAGCAGGATGAGTATCTGCCAATCTGGAGAGAGACAAGTAAGCCTCAAAACTATTTGTCCATTGTAATCCCTTCCTATGGTACATCATGAGATATCTCTGCGGGGTTTTAAATTGAAAATATAGCTCATGTACAACAAATAATGCAGTTTTTGAATGCAATCCTGCCACAAGATAAATTTGATTTGTAAAAGAAAATTTCCAAACAAATCATATCACTTGGAATTTGTGCTTGCTTGTCACATACTATTAATCCCTCCTGGCTTATTCTTCAAACGTGACTGAAATGTGCTTTGGAGTTTGCATCAGTCCAACCTGTCAGATGAGGTAGCAATCTGATATTCCCTTGTACTCTGCCTTTGCAACGTTCTGTGTTCCTGCTCTGTTTCATCCTGAAGACGAGACTTCCCTGGAGGCCGGCATCCGAGTTCAGATCCACAGTCAAGACGAGCCTCCCTACATCCACCAGCTGGGCTTTGGTGTCTCTCCGGGCTTCCAGACCTTTGTTTCATGTCAGGAGCAGAGGGTAGGTCTTCTTCATCACAGTGCACCATTCCCACTTCCCCTCCCCCCAGCACCAGATTAGTTTTCTCCCTGAAACCACCCACTCTCTGTGGTTAAAACCGAGGTCTAATAAATCTCTGTGTGCTTAGCTGACTTACCTGCCCCAGCCCTGGGGGAACTGCCGCTCCACCAGCAAGGAGAAGTTCCCAGGGTACGATACATACAGCATCAGCGCCTGCCGCTTGCTCTGCGAGACGAACGAGGTCCTGCGAGTTTGCAACTGCAGAATGGTGCATATGCCTGGTAAGATCACCCCCTGCCTTTTATTTGCACAGAGCACTGAAAATAACTGATTTGTGCAGTTATTAAGCAAAGCAGTTATTCACACTTTGAAATGAATGCCAAGTTAGTAGAACATCGGGTTGTTCACTAAATGTATTTAAATAAATCAACACAGATCCATGCAAATTCAGTGTCATAAAATGTACACATTTGCATTAGAAGATTTAAAAAAAATAATCCATCAGAGTTAGTTTTTACAAGCAGCTTCCATTTTTTTTTTTTTCATTGTTTGCTCTGGCATAATTGAAAGTACCACCAGCCAGCCCAGTATTTGCATGATATTAAATGACCCACTGAGCAAAACAAGCCATTATTTTTGTCCCACTTGAAAAATTCCAGTCCAAATATAATTTTGGCAGTCACATGCTTGACCTTGATGCTTGATATGTGGAGTGGGATGCTCTTTGGTGGTGCTGTCACCAGCTCTCTGGCTGCTGACACATCCAACCACAAAGCACCAATGTGTTTTGGATCCTCTTGCTCCAATCATCTTGTTTGGAAATGGCTCTGTTGAGGCCCTCATTAATTATTGTAATATTATTGGCCCCATCTAGTCTTAATGTTTAGCTTCTAGTGGTGGATGTGATATAAAACCAATCTGAATCTGTGGATTTCTCATTAATCAGAAATGAAAGAAGAGAGAGGCTCGATTAAGTGTGAGAAACCGGTGATTATATTTGATAAAAATGTAATAAAATCAAATCACATGAATGGGTGAGTGAATCAACATCTCACTGAATTCCAGATCGAAATAGCCTCAGAAAATGACTAGATGTACTACAATGCAGTTAACTTGTACATAGAGAACACAAATGAATAAATCAGAGTTGTATCAGAAGTATGATGTCAATAATGAAAATTAACACAGGACTTCAAAGCGATGAGACAAATTAAAAAATCAGTTTGAAAAACTTTCTTTCTCTGACGACTATAATTACACCAGTCACGCAGATTCTCTGTTCATCCTGCAGACACGCTGCATAGGAGAGTGCATTAAAGGCAAAGGCCTCTAAACTGACTCACCATGTGCGTCATCACGGATAGAGTGCAGGAAAGAAGTGTTGACTCAGCAAATGCAAGCTGTTTGACTGACGTGTCGAACAAATGGGAACGTTTGCAACAGTTGCAGAAACTTGTAATGTTCGCATGAAACATTGTCATATCCATATTTACACAGTGCACCTGACATTTAGCTCAGCATAATTAGTGCTTAATAGAACACACACAGTCAGTGTGTTACACTAACAAAGTGAGTTCAAGATTTTGGGAAAACTTGCCTTAACTTCAAAATCAGAGCATGGCAATGTGTGCAGAGCTGCCCAACCACCACACCAGGATATCAGATCCAAACGTGTAAAAAGTAATCATCAGCTGATCGCTCAGATCTATAGAGAGATTGCACCTCTTTTAAAAATGTCCTCTGTTGCAACACTTCTTAAAATGTATGATTCAAGTAAGAAAAATGCCAAAAGAGGCAGAAACTTTATGTGAGCGCTGCTCACATGGCTGTTTAGAGGGCAGCCTTGTGATGATGTGTTACATCGGCTGCGCCTCAGTGACATCATGAGTAGCAGTACTCAGTAATTGATGAATAGTTTGTCAAATTTACTGTTGCATTTTAAGCACACTGAATTCCCCTCAGAAGGTTGAAGAAAGCCGCCGGTTTGGAAGCTTGCCAAAGGAGTGTGAAGCCAACTTGTGAATTCAAAATCTTTTTAAAGCCGTGATGTGACAGCCCATGCTGTATCATCGAAAAGCAAGAGGCCTGCGCCTTACACAATTTGTAGTATATGTTTTTGGGGTTTTTTTCCCCAGCACACCAGCAGTGGCAGATTTATGTTGCTTTGATTTAAGTTTGTTATTGAAAAAACTGTACAAATGTTTTTAGTCCATTTCTTTATCCATTTCTTGCACTATCCAGTGATTTCACAGTTGTTTACAGTCAGTCTGACATGCCAGCAAATCTTCCTTAGCATCCATTCACATAATCTCACACTTCTTTGCGGTCTTTTTTAGATATGTTTAATTGTGTTTTCATGACATTGTTGCTATTACCACTCCCAAGTAGATTATGTTTCATATTTGTGGGGGCGTGACTATTTGTTAGCTGGATATGGCGATGAAAAGAACACTTAGCGGAAAAAAAAAAAAAAAATCTAATTTCTACAAAACTCTTTGGAACTTTTTCCAAGAAAGAAGTGGTGAATAGTGGAGATGGGCTGCACCCCCATGTGGCCATTTGTATGGCTTTTTATGTTTTTACACATAATTGCTGCACTGTGAGGTGAAGAAGCAAAACTGTGTTTTCCTGGATTCTTTGGTTTAGTATCAATATTTTAGTGTTCTAGTCTATTTCTATATTTGGATGACCACCCAAAAAAATGCTTCTTACTCTTGATATGTGGACAGCATACACAGACACTCAATGCGGCTTTTTCTTCCACTTTAAAAATATTTAAAAATAAATTATGAAAGGCATTTTAATGCCTTTTTCTCTTATTATTGTTTAATAAATAATGTTTAATGATGGCCTGTTTGATGTGAAATCAGTGCATTTCTACTTTTGGAGAAACTTATTCCCACATAGTCTTGCAGAAAGACAGAAAAGTTTGTATATGTTCAGAACCAGCTGAAAGCTTCATTCCTCTGGTCATCAGCCATTATTCCACTGCATATTAATGAGCATTTCTTAGTGACTGGGATGGAGCCTTCCACAAAACATTAACCTCATGAACATTTCACACAGCTGCCAATTAATTCGCTGCTGATGAATACCTGTCATTAATGGTCTGGGCAATATGTTTGTCTTGCAAGGAGGTGGACGCATTGATTCGTTTTTAAAGACTTTCTAAATATGCCTCACGGGCAGAGCCACCATGCTCCATTTCTCAGTGCAATCAAGGACAGACGTCCAAGATGGCCCAGGCCCAGTGGATGGAAGTCATCCTCTATGTGCCTGCCTTCATTTGGAGATGAATGATAAGCGGCGGGGTGTTGTTCACAACCGCGGTTCCTCATTGCAGCAGACACGGGTCACTGAACATTTTGTTTCTGACTGATCACACTCATTTTCTGTTCTCTTCTCCAGGAACAGCAGATATCTGCCCTCCCAGTAAAATCTACTGTGTTGACAAAGCACTCGGTAAGAAACAATCTCCCTTCATTTCTTTCTCATTACAATAGATTCCGTCAAAGGGAAATGGAAACACAATCAGTAAATATGATAAGGATTTTTTATTATTTATTTATTTATGCATTTATTTATTTTGGAATACAAATAACTGGAGGTGGACTGATATTTCTGAAATGACTTTTCCTCATTGTGATTTAGGCACTTTAGAGCTTGATAGCTGCATTGCCGCCATTGTTGAACCGTTAATATTTAACTGACACTTCAGTTCAGTATATCTCCCCGCCCCCCACCCCCTAGCCACCTCCAGCTGTGACACCAACCTCACTCTCCTGCACCAGATATCATGGCTGAACAAAGGTGGATTTTTTTTTCTGTGCATAATAGACGGCGTAATAAAATTATCATCTCACTGCCAAATAAGCCAGAAATGTAATTATGTCACTCTTTGCTGAATTTAAACCCCAATTAAAATATGGCAGAATAAAATCTTAGATATATCTTACAAGAATGGGTCATATTTGTCCATCCATCCATCTTCTACCACTTTTTCCGTTTCCGGGTCTCAGGGGAGGGTCATATTCATGCAAATCATATTATGGAATCCAATGGTATGTATAAATTCACCCTCCATGAAAGGTAACAACTTCAAAATATAAGTTATATATATTTATGTTGTAAATGTGTTTTGTTCTTACGTCAGACAAAAGATATTTGTGCTCCTGCATACAAATAACCTAATTGTTAGCATTATATAATACATAAGTCATCAAATCATAATTACTGCTTCCTTTGCTCCCTCTTTTTGTTCAGACTGAATGCATTTATAATTCAAAAGCAGAAACTGGAAAAGGCTATTTACTCTTTTTGTGTGCATACTGTTGCTTGAGAGTTAGAATTAGTACTTTTTATTGTGTAAGCAGTTCACGCCTGCTTTGTTAATTGGGTGGAATCCCAGGTACCATTTGCCGAAACACTGACTGTACCCCATCATTTATTCTCCAAGCAAATGTTGTGACTGGATCACTGTAAACACTGTCAAAGACATATCTTAATATATTCAGACTTAAATTGGTCAGTTAAAATCATGGGGTCTCTTTGTAATTATGGGAAGGAAGACCATAAAAACTGACACTACCTGGCAGTTTCTTACACATTTTGTCCATGATATGACTTTATGGCTTTGTAATTTCAATGCTATAATAAACTATCATCAACATGAGAATTATCAGAACTGGGGCAAAGAATTCTTGGCATTGCAGTCACATAACTTAGTGATTCTGCACACCATTTTTACTTATTTTTAGTTAGACTATGACTACTCATGAAAAGAGATACAGCATTTGTTTTTAAAATTGTCATTTTTTTGAAAGTTAATAGGTAATGTGACATAGTAATTGAATATTGTTGTTATGGTTGCTTGCTGTTTAATTAAACTTTTCAAACACATAGAGTGTTTGTCTAGCTGTACTTGAAATGGTCTGGTGGTGTATTCATCATCTTTATAGATACCCGCCAACCATTCATAAACACAGAATTCCTCTCTATATTGAGAGCTACCTTTAAAGTTACATGCTTTGTTTGTTTTTTTTTTAAGATTTGCATCGGGTTTGCCTTTAAATCTTTCACAACATATCAAATGCTGCTCCATTAGAGTGACTGGTACAAAATCAGTGCTAGACTGACCCAGTCAATATCTGTTAAACTGCCATTTCCATTGTGTTGCAGCACAGCTCCAGAAAAACAGTGGGGATACCTGTCCATGCGAGACGCCCTGTAATCTCACACGCTACGGTAAAGAGCTCTCCATGGTCAAAATCCCCAGCAAGGGCTCAGCTCGCTATCTCTCCAGGAAATATGACAAGTCAGAGGACTACATCAGGTACGGCAGGGAACCTTCAACAATGAGCAGTGATGTGGTGCTCCATAAAAAGGACCATAAACTATGACCTCCAATCTGTGATCACAAAACGACATCCGTAAATGTAAACAAAAATCAATTATATTTCACTGCATAAATTTATATCTTGTCTAGCCTGGAAAGCGTATTGTCAGCTATCTTGTATAATGTTTTCAGTCGGCCTTAAAAATGTAAATATTAGCCACATCAAGTCATAAAGGTCTGATCAATGATCGGCAAAAGAAATCACAGGTCCACCATCAGGAGGGGCATACTGGGCAAATTTTTTAGGGCCCTGCAAAAAATAAAAAAGAAAAAGGAGTCCCTAATGGTCTCCTGCAGTGGCACATTTTGCAATGACAGCCCCTTTTAAAACCCCTCTATCGACACTATACAATACACAGCTAGTGCCCTTAAAACCTTCAAAGATGATGTGTGTCTTCTTAAGAGGAAGTTGCCAACGCAGCATTTCACATTCTCCAGGTCTACTTTGGTGGACCACTCAGGTAGATATGATTCTCTGTATATGGCCTGCATGTGAGGCATTTTGGGGATTTTGGAAATTATGACTATAGAGAGGAACCAAAGTTCAACTCTCCTAATTTGCATGAGTTTCTGTCTGCCGATCAGTCACCGGTTATAAACAACCTGTGGGAATCTCTCCATCAATTATAAATGTACATGTTGGTGTTGTTCAGTGCTTCATATTTATATATTTATATTTTGGAAGGGATAGACAATTGATGGCTACCTGCCTGTATGCCCATACAGAGTCTAAGATAACAGCTGTAAAAAAAAAACAAAACCTTGCAGTAGTGTTGACTCCATTCATTTTCAAGTGATGGTGGTGACCTTGTGACTGCAAGATTTTTAGTGTCAATCTTGGGCCAGAATTTGCCCCTAAAAACATGTTTGAGTGCCTTCAAAAATAACTGCAGTACGTCATAAAATGGAGAAACAAAATTTCTCCACTGGAGAAATCTGAAAGTCGCAGGACCCTTCTAGTGCTACTGCCCCGGGTCACACACAAAAGTCAAGGTCTAATATGTAGATTGTTTTAAAATGTACACACTGAAATCTATTTATTTTGTGGACTACAATAAACCAAAATGGCAATTTTATCCCATAACCTGATCTTCATGGCAGAAAACTGGAGTGTAGTTTGGGAGCTTGGCTTTCCCTGCAGTGCCCCCTTAAGGACAAACGACCCTAAGGTTATGAGAAGGGCATTGAAATGTTAGGGTTTAAAGTGTATTCTTGGTTTACAGTAGTTTGACACAATAAACAAAACAAAATGTCTTCTCTTTCCGGGGGTTATTCAGAATATGCCGTTTTATTCAGTACCAATAAATATGTACCATTGAGTAATAAGGAGCATGTAATGCAACTGAAAGCTCTGTACAAACAGCCAGTACACCATCTTAACTCTGTATTGTTGAGCATCATTATATGAGTACAGAATACTGTCGGGGTTAATGAACATGGCCACTTCTACAAACAGCAGGCCTTTAACTTTTAATCCTGCTCTACAACATTTTGCTAATGTATTCAGCGCATTACCACTGTGCTTATTTACTGATTCCTTTCAGTGGCTAATCAATAACCATGTAGTATAGTGTAAACATGCCTTAACCAAGGGGCTGGCAATGCCTCACAATGCTTTAATTTGCAGACTTTCTAAACCCAAGAAGATCAGAGACATGGTAACGCATACTGTCAGTGCTCCTTCTGCTCATCTCAGTTAAAACCTGAAACACCTCATTATCTCCCAGTCGCTGGTTAGATCTGTGTAAAGCCTGTAGGCCTGACAGTCACATCATGATAATTTATAGTAAGCATAAAGATGAGTTGGTACAGTGTTTTCTTTTGACTTTTTCTTTTCTTTTATTTTTTTTTTTTGTCTAAATATGTTATATTTGTTGTTGGTGTCATTAAAACATCACAAGTTTAGTCCACTTTGTTTTGTATGCCTCTCATCATCTTTCTCACTTGTTTTTCCAGAGACAACTTCCTGGTCTTGGATATTTTCTTTGAAGCTCTGAACTATGAAACAATTGAGCAAAAGAAAGCCTATGATGTTGCAGGTTTATTAGGTATGATCCCTTTTTTTTTTTTTTACTGGTTTCTGAATATCAGAGCGAAAGGTGTTGTTAATTGCCATCAGCAGGAAGCAGCAACAGCACTGTGTCCATCCAAGTCTTTTTTCTTTCTCAGGTGACATTGGTGGGCAGATGGGCTTATTCATCGGAGCCAGCATCCTGACAATCTTAGAAATACTGGATTATATCTATGAGGTACAGTGTCTGTGGGAGCACCTCACACATCGGCCAATCATACTACGCAATCAGTCCCACGCTAGATTTGGTGCAATTAGTAATAATTAACACTCATTGTGCTGCTCTATTTTGTAACAAACAGTCACTGTTTACAAAACACATTAGTGCTCAATCATTTGTTCTCTTTTTTCTGTTGAACACTGAGCATCTCAGTGTGTATCGAATGTTCTTCCCAGACATAATCACGAGAAAATCTAGTCGTGTGTGTGTGTGTTATCACATATTAGGCACGTGAAGAGGTTCATTTCCAGGCAGGAGAAACTAATATCCGCTTTGCTGAGGACGTGCTATTAACACTGATCATAAAATCATGAAAGGAACCCCTGCCTCAGCTGTACATCCTTTAAGCTTTCTATCCAGCCACCTGCTGACTGCCAAACATGTATGAATAAAGCAAAGTCACACAGAGGAACTTTAATGCAGACATCATTGTGAATTAACTCTTCGCTCTGCTCTGTTTCTTGTCTCCCTCCCCACTGTTGTGCTCTGGGTGAAAGCAGGTGATCAAGCACCGGCTACAGCGTCTGCTGAGGCCGCAGAAAGAGGAGAAGAACAAGCAGCAGACCAGCACCGTTGCCACAGTGGGTCTGGAGGAAATGAAAGCAAAGGTACAGCACGTAGTGGAGCAATAACAAATAGGACTATTTTAATGCCACCTGCAGCTTTAGAGGACGGCAAAAGAATAATTCAGGGGAAAACTGATTCATATTTTTCAATTCCTAAAATAATGAAAAGTATAATGTTGCTCATTAATCTCATCCGGAGCTCAGAGTTGGACTGTACAGCTTTATTTTGAAGGTGCCAATTTTCCCCACACATTAAACCATTGCTGCATCTCAGTGGCATACTACAAAATAAAACATTTGAAATGAGTGAAAAAGATAATAGCTCTGATGAGGGCTGGATGCTCGAGCACCTGGCCTACATCAAAATTCATTCTTTATTTTATTAGATACTGAATTAGCTCAGAATAGGAAATCTTGGAATTTAGAAAAATTTTAATATGAAATGAAAAATTATCTTTGAGCAATTCACTGAAAAGCGTTGAAGCTGAGTTGAAGAGGCATTTGGAAGAATTCACCTATTTCATTGATTTAAAAAACACAAACACATAATTTCATGAACAGATAAGTTCAGAGGACGTGCACTCAACAGACTTACTATTGTGTTCAGGCTTTATACTAAAGTAGACAACCCAAATCCTGAAGATAGAAGTGTACTTGGAGAGACGTAAAGTCAACTTTAAGTTAATCTTCTCAGAAAGACGTACATGTGTATCTCCAAATTGTTAAAATGTTACTTTTTTAATTTATATTTTCAGTAAAAAAAAACTACTTTTTATTAATCTTGAGTGAAATCAGTCATCAGTCAATCAGTCATTATTGTCTTCTTCCAACAGGAGCCTAATGACATGACACGAAGTCAACCAGAGGGGGCGTACGCCAACACAATCCTCCCCAACCACCATCACCCTCACCCCCACCACCACCTGTCGGGACACCGCGCAGTGTTTGAGGACTTTGCTTGCTAGAGCCCACCAATGTTTCCTGTCCTGATGACAACAAAAGATGTGAGCTGTCTGTGTTGAGCTCAATCGCAGACCCTTGGCGTTTCTGTCGTTCCTTTGCTGTCACCAGTGAAAAGCTACAGCCAAAGTCAGACACCAAACTTGTGCTGCTAACAAACCACTTGTACGTACGTGAAGTATGTAGGCACAAATTGGACACAGCTTTTACTTTTCTCTCTCTGTCTCTCTCTCTCTCTCTCTCTCTGGATGGGACCCCTCTCAGCATTGCCCTGCTTCATATAAGAATTCAGGCAATTTGTGATTTCAGGACCAACTTTCGGTACATGATCACTTCAAGGGGACCAGTGGAGGACTGCATGTCACCTTGATTCAGTTTATACTAAAAAAAAAAAAAAAGGAAGATACAATTTATTTATTCAGTTAACATATCTTATTTTTTTCCTGTCTATACCCCTCCTTTTAGCCATTCTCATACTATTCATGAAAAACACCCTGTACCATATCAAACCTTTACACATTATAAATTATGTAATTATTTAAAGAGATACTATTATCTATATGTTCTATATTATATACCAGATGAGAGTACTTGTCTAAGCAATCTTATTCGTGTTACATGCATCCGAAGTACGAGGGGGAAATATCCAGGCTGAAATGTATGACCTTGGCTGAAGGAACTAGGAGCAAGTTTCCACATGAATACACTTTGTCTGGTTGTGGTTGAGGTGTTAGAGAGTAGCACTGTACCTGTACATAAAGTCCAACTTCTGAAAGTTCTAAAAGTTCTGTTGTAATTGTTGTTGTTTATATTTGGTTAATATATAGCTTAGGTAATATTAATTTTGGCTATTTATACATTTTAGAAAAGATTTTTATATGACATTAGCAATCACAACTGTAGCAATTGCTGCACACTTACAAGCAGCAGATATGTTAGGCCACTACGCATAAATACACTTTGTCCAGGTAACAAATGGACTGTGTGGGTCATGACTATTATGTATCATTTCCTTTTTATATAGCCTGCTTTTTACCAAACTGCTCAGTTCTTAAACATTTTCCAGGACCACACGCATATTTGTTGCAAATGAATGAGGACTGAATGATGTTTTTGGTTGATGTGGTTAATGTAAATGATTATTCCTTATGTGATCCATTTCTGCTCATCACGCACTGTTTGCTTTGGTTAGGATAATAACTTTGAGCTGGCTTAAGCATAGAGACAGAATTACAGTTTAGGCCGAGTCAGAAACACTGTAAGAGTATAGCTGCTACTTACATTGTGGCCCTGGCATCAGTGTGAATGTACGTGTGTGTGTGTGGGTGTGGGTGCGGGTGCGGGTGTGCGTGCGCGCGTGCAAGCGAGCGTGTGTGCGTGTGCGTGTGCGTGCTCGTGCGTGATTGTTTGCATGTGCACTTTAATATTTTGCACACACAACTGAGCACATTAGACTGACTTGGCTCGGTTGAGCTGATCCATGAAAGAAAGGTTTTTTTGGAGCCAGAATGCTTAGAAAGACAGCTGGGAGAGTTTTATTGCCATTCTAAGAGTTTTCTCTAATAAATCCAGTTCCACAGCTGCGCAGAGGAGTGTAATGTAAACATAGTTCCTGAGGCTGAAATATTTTTTATTGATTTACTTAAACCTAAGCAGGCAAGGCAAGGACACCATAATTTTTAAGAGCACAAGAGGGAGTAAGCTGAAAACCTTACATTCATTAATTCATAACAACATTAGTCATCATGGTGCAAAGTCATCTTGCTCTGTAGCAGCCCTTTTTCCCCTGCATGGAAAACCTTTTACAAAACCACACCTGTCAAGAATTAGTTGAAGGTTCTCCCATTTATAAACTATTATTTATTGAAGCAGATTTATGCAAATGTTTCTGTGACCCTGATTAAATAGTTTCTGTAGGTGTTGATACTAGGACCAGGACAGTCCAGTTGGAGGTCTGGCAAACCACCTCGATCATACAAGTGCCATGTAAAATACCAGTTAGTGTTGTTGAGTTTGTTGTACCAGCACGCATCTATTTGAGCACTTGTAGTCATCAACACTTAACACTTAGTTAACTTTCAGCGTCACCTCCTGAACAATGCTGGAAATCAGCTCCAGGAACTCTGGCCCAAAACAAGCGAGTAAACAAACAAAAACAATCTTTCAAACAGGCTACATGTCATGTTTCGTTAGGTTTGTGCAGCGGAAAATTCTGGAAAATCAGCCACTTCTTATGTTCTCACACTCACGAGGCAATATTTAAGTAGCAAGAGTCAGTTTGACTTTATTCATCGTTTCATTTGCTTTTGACACCTTTACCTTTATTTCTTATTGTTCCAAGGGTTCCAAGTATATGCTTCACTCAGGTAATCTTGACTAAGGATCATGAGAAAGAAGTCTTCAGAATGATGTTGGATTAACACTGACCTGTAAAATATTATTTGTACATTATAATCTCTCCTATTGTCACATTTATTTGTATAATGGCGCATGTTAAGGTAAAAGCATAGCTAATTGTCACATGGCACCTCATGCTAAATCAGAAGATCCGATGCTCTTATCTTGGTTGAGATGTTCTTAGTGTGCAGGCAGCTAATTTGCTATTTTGCTGTAATTTGTTCTTGTATGTGTGAAAACAGACAGCTCCATTTCGGTGCAAAGTGGAAAAATAAGTGTTATTTTAGTGCCATGATTCGAAGGTTACTGCACTAAAGGTGCAAGACAATCCACTCTTAAAATTTGTCTGGGAAGTGCTTCACATCACAGGTTAACATGTTTACAAATGAAGACACAATTATTTCTCTGTTAATTTTATTGGTGACTTCTGTTGCCACAATATCGCTACACATCACTTTTGTTCACAGTGAGAATTCACAGGCTCCCATCTGTCAAATCCCCTCCTCCTGTCAAGTAATCATGCGCAATACATCGGTGTTTAATATTCATAATCATGTGTCACTTTGACATTTTCAAAAGGTTCCCAATCACAGTCTCTGATGGCATCCTGTACAGGCGCTGCATAACAATCTTCTCCTCTGTCATCAATAATTGTAGCTATCCTCAGAGAAGTCACAGGGGCTGGTGTGCTGAGATGAATACAGGGCTGATTTATCACTGCAGAGTTTTGTTTGAATGGCATAGCTAGTCGTTGTAGAGAAGGGTTTTTTTTTTTTTTTTATCTGCAAGATGGTATGTTTAGCCACACAGTAAAATACAAACATAAATTCCAAATAGAAATTCTGCATCTGAAAGCCTTTAAAACACAGATGAGTTGACACGGGACGGAGTGGTGGGCAGCAGGTCTGTGCTGTAGCAGAAGTGACGACTTCCCCTCTTGATAACATGTACTTCACATTCCCCAGATTCCTCCAGCCCCGACTCTAATCTCCCTTTTTGCACAGCTCTTTAAGTCTACCTTTTTATAGCTCAATGACATTCAGTCTGTGTATGCTTATGACATTACCCATAAAAAATCAATTGAATCCAACCAGCCATCCATGTTAATTTTCAGTATCTATTTTGTCCTTTTTTTCACAGCTGACTACTCTTTGGCTGAAAGGCCATCTGCAAGGAGGAATATGTAAGTGCAGGGAGCCACAGGCTGCTGTCAGGAATTCATAAAAAAATTTCATCCCATATTTGACAAAAATGAAAATGGACGCTTCGCTTACGTTTTGTACAGAAGTGTGATCTTGTGATTACAGTATATCCTCTGTTAGAACACATTTTATAAATGTTAAATATGGTAAATACGATGACGATTAAAGTTTAGATAAAAAAAAAAAAAACAGTGCTTTCTAAATCAAGAGACTATAGTTTACTTTGTAAACCCATGTTGTCTATTTTGTCTGTACAACACGACATTTCAGTATGCCCACTCATTTACTTCCAAGATTTCCGCCTCTTACTCACACAGTGATGTAAAAATAAATCACAGTTTGACACTGTTACTGCGGGAGACCGAAGGCATATCAAAGGTGAGTTTTGGGAGGACAGATCATCCAGGATATTTGACATATCATAACCTTCAAACTTCAAGTAAGTAGTTTGTTTGCCATTTTTCTTACTGTATAGAAAATTGTACAATTCTACTTTAAATACCCTCCAGGTGAACCCAGGTGGTGGGGGGGGCATTTCTTGTACCGGTTTCTGGAGGACTTGAAACAACTTTGTCCCACTGTAGGAGGAGAAAGTCCTGGGATCCAACGTAAAACAAAGTACAAAATAATGACTTACAATTAAGTCCCAGCTGCTCTGTAGTTATGTGGTTTTACAGCATGCCTCAGGGTAGTGCATATAGACCCCTGAAATAGCTAGAGCTGTAATTAAGGTTTCAACATTTTCCCTGTTTTTACCCAACCCCAGACATCAAGAATACCTCAGCTTTAACATGAGAGGAAATTGTGACTGTAGTCCTCACAAGCACATGCTGAGCACAAGAACATGACAACTATATCAACTGAATTAAAAACGCGATTCCTCAATTTTTCTCAGCGCTCAGGACCCAGCAGCAAGTGGTGGTCTCAGGCCTGAGCTGAGTAAACATGTTCTTCTGCTGACACCTAAAGGACAAACTGGATTTTGTAGCTTCTCATCTAACACAGTGATTTTATTAAAATAAAAAAAAAAAAAAAAGAGAGATACCAAGCAGTAGCATTTTATATTCAAATATTCTTTATTAAAAATTACAATAATTCACAGTTCATTGGATATTACAGCACACAATTAAATATACTGAGTACAAATGAAAATGTATTGCTTTGGTTACAATAGTACCCATTTGTGTAAAATAATGTAAACCAATGGGTGTACACAAGTACACTGGAAATTGAAATGTTGAGTCAATGTATTTGCCTACTTCTTAAAAACTATTTAGTTGATTCAAAGCTACAAGAAAATGCACACAATTCAAATCAGCTTCATGTTCAAATGGCATGGTTTTCAAGCGACATAATATTAAGTAAAATACAGTATATGTTTGTGTCACCACAACAATAAAATGTCAATTATTGTGTCAATAATGCTAAAAAAGGCTTAAAAATAGTGTCTATAAAATATTTAGAAATGTACAGAGAATGTCACAAGAGACTCTGATAGTGCAGACACAAATCTGCATAATTCATAATGAAATGACAGATAAATAACTTATGGACAAAATACGTGGGAGACATTACTCAGTGATGACGGCTGTGTTAACAACACTGGGTGATTAATCTGTCACGCTCCCTTAAATTTAGTTTCATATGTCTTCAGAAGGCAAATACAACACAGATCACCACAACTTCATATTGTAATCTCAGACATCCATCTTTCACAGTGGGTTCTTTTTTTTTTTTTCTATTTTATTTATTTATTTTTTTTCCTTTTTCTGGAAGATTCAGTTTCCAATCCTGCACATTAACTGACACATTCATGTCACGGTGAAAAAGACTGCTCTCTCGTCTAGAGATGCGTTACAAAATTTATGCAAAAAAATCTCAGCAACAACTGACCGTGGTCTGTTCACGCAGCGGAAAATACAGTAAACACTGTGTTGGATCAGCACCGTGAATTTAGTGTTTCCATTCTATATTAACCAATTAAAGTTTAAATATAAGGACTTGCCTTAATCGTTATGTATTTAAAAGTAAACTTGAGAATGAGTAGGTGGTATCAGCAAAATATATAAAAGGTCTAGTGAAAAGACATTACAGTGTATTTACTTATCATTAGTCTTAATTTATGTAATGTCATGAACAGTATTGTGACATACTGTACACTACTACACTTGCAGCAAATATCGTTGACATTAAAGTCCTGCTCACCATTAGACATCTGTCAAGTTGTGTTCTTTGTAATATTGCACATTATAATCTTCTAATCTGGTGTCAGGTGCCATTTGCTCTGCTCAGTAAAGTGGAAAAGGCTTCCCATTGAATCATACTGCAACTGGGAGAAAGCAGCCAGCACAGGAAATGGAAACCAGCGACACCATTCAATGACCTACAAATTATTATTATTTTTTTTTTTTTTTTTTAAACAAACACAGTCAAGTCACACCCTTTGGAACAATCGAACATTTATATAGTCTAAAACCTGCCTACAATTTGTGACGTAGAAAAATCTTTCATACATTCTTAATTTCTAAACTATTTATAAGATGTTTTAAAGTATTACTTACTTCAAGGAGGACACTTAAAGAATGAAGCACCTGAACATCACTTCAGACATCTAACAAGGCAACTCATCCCCAATATGAATCATTTTACTTTTCCTCAATTTTAAACCTTTTAAAAATTGTAAGAAAGTGACAAAGAATTTGTTTTTTTTTTTGTTTGTTTTTTTTTACTCAAGTTCACACCAACAGCCAATGAGGATGACCAGTGAGCACTAATAATAGGTACTTCCCTGTATCTATCTACACCCTCTCTTAGCATTTAGGCACGTATGCGATTTGTGGAAGATTGCAAACTTTTCAACGTCAATATAACTAAACCCAAAAAAAGAAAACACAGCTATGTAACAGGCTTTGTCCACCTAAAACTATCATTCATGTTATATCCAAATTCTGATGAAAAACATTAAATGTGCAACACCAGAAGGAGTAATCCTTTCAAATGTACCAGCATAGGATAAGCCAGTGTCAAGGCACATAAACAAGATGGGCTTATGAAAATACTCAAAATCAGTAAATATCAAGCGCAATATTACAGTACCCTTTTATGAGAGGGCAAACTAACGGTGTAACAAAATAATGTATGTTTTTCTATTATACTGATACATCCAAGTTCCATTTAAAATATCTTTGATTTTAATTAAAACATTCTTTAAATGACAATAGCTGCTACTTCTGATCCCACTGACCAGCAACAACCCACTTGAGCTTTCTGCCATCACTATGTTAGTTCACTTGGTTTAATCCACCACCTACACAAGACCATGAACAGCTATACCCACTACACCTGATCAGCAACAATATTTATGCCAGACGTTGGTAGACCAAACCAAAGACAAAATGGTGGTTAGGAACATGGAGGGATTATAGCTGGAAGTTTGATTGACACTTTAACTATAAGAACCACAAAAGCCAACAGTACCCCTCTAGGCTTGCTTGGGTATCTGCTCTCTAGTGGTCAAAAATAGTTTAAAGCAACTTTAAAAATAATCAGAATAACAAAAGCATTTGGTTATATGTAGTCATCTGTTTGGACAATTATTGTCAACTTGTATATATAAGGAATATAAGGAATGTACTGCATCTGTTTTTCCAAACTACCTAAAAACTCATAATCCAAATAAACCTTTATGCATACTGGAAGATGGATAGTGTCAGACGAGTTCATCTACAATATTTAACCACATGAACTGTAAAAATGTATATTGTGTTTCAGCCAAAGGGGAACTGCTAATTTATGGTACTAGCCTACATGCATTTCTCTCGTTAACCCCAAATTCTAGCTTTCGTCCAGATGTTACAACATCAAACATCTGACCTTTAATAGCCATTTAAAACCAGAACAGACATTTCCTCAGCGTTTCAAGTGCTGTTTCCTTGTTCTTGCTCAAAAAGCAGCAAGGCAAGCTGGGAACGAGAACCAAGACCTTCCAAGTTACTCTGAACACATCTGTGATAGATGTCCTCACTGAGTCGTGGGTTGCAAGCTTGGTAACGATACTGCTGGTGCAATGCTGGCTCTACTGCCCTGAATACGTGCAGACCTGAATACTTTACAAACATGTCGTACATATCTATAGTCTCAAGAATCTCCTCATTCTCTTGTACATCTGCCACCATTCGTGTGCGTGTTGCCATGTAATCCGAGTTGTAAAAACAGGATTCTTCAAATGACCTGCGATCAAAATGGCCCGCGTCCCTGATCAGATCAACTGTGGCTGGACGCGGCTGGTTGTGATAGGCCACATCAGGGTTGTAGTCCTGGAAATGAATGGGGAAGAACACCTGCCAGTTGTTTATGGAATTCATGCGGCAGCGGTTCAGAAATTCTGAATTTATATTTGTGTTGACACTAGCCAAGAAGAAGAGTGTGTCAACTGGGTGTTTTTTAGAAATTATGTCCATGAACTTGATCTGGGATGGTATTTCTGTCTTGACACTTATCCAAGGGATTTTCACTGTGGGATATTTGCGTTCATAAGCATTAATCTGAGCCTTCACACTAGCAAATATGTCATTCTGGTTAACTTGTTGTGCTTCTACTGGGTCATAGATAAACAACAATGTTAGGATGGCATTTTCGCTTGTCTCAAAGGCATTTGAGGCAAAGACTTCAAGGAAATGGTCAACATAGTTTCGGTCCTGCTGAGTAAGGGGTATAATGATGTGAACCCTTGTAGCCTCAGTGACATATGGCATGGGAATTATCTCTATTTGGCTCAAAGGTCGAACCAGATGAACCCTCTTGGTGATGGAACGGCTGTGACCTTTCTGGTTTACTACCTCCAGTTGGAGGTCTAAGGTGTACTCCATGCCCCTGATGGGGTCAAAGCGCCTGTAGCCGTTAATCAGCTGCTGCTTCTTCAGGTGTAATACCGGCTTGTACTTCTTGTTCAGTTCTTCTATGGCTGTGTCAATGACATCGGCCACATCCATGCGGTCAATGCCACGCAGCTCACACTTGGGAGAGCCATCGATGCATGAATATATCTCTTCCTCTGTAAAATATTCCCACTTCAGAACTTCAAAACGAGTTTTGGGTTCAAAAGGTGGATTGATACCCACTGGCCACTGGGCGCTTCGGTTGCCTTCAAAAGCAACCACACTTACATTCTTTATTTCTGCCTGTGGAAACAAAAGAAGCATTCAAATCGATGCAGCAGCCACTGACACTACGCGGATGCAACACTAAAATTGTGAAATTCTAGATCTACAGCAGGAGAGACCAGACCAAAGAAAGGTCAGGTTTTATTTTTGACTGAACTCCAAGCGAAATGTGATACTTGGAGATCATCTTACCTGCAGTTTAGCAATCTCATCATAAGTCTTCTGGAGTTCAATCTCAGTGAAGTATCTGTGCAGTCGATACATCTGTTCAGGATCAGACACTGGATGGACAGTCAGAGCTTTCTGTAATTGTTCACTCTTCTCCTTGGCTGGATCTGAGTTTTTCCCCAACTCATAATGGTGATACTGAAGCTCCTTGAAGGAAAGACAGATATTTTCATGAGGCATCTTAAAGTTGGAATGACTAAGAACATGACCAATGTTATTCCAAGCTAAGTTGTTAAGATGCGCTACTTCCATTCAAACAGACATTCCCACTACAAACAGACAATGCAATGCACTATGCAATAATTGCATCGTGAAGTCAAGAATGAGATTTGTTTTGTAAGAACAGAATACTATTGTTAAGCAACTACGGTTTTACTGTCAGAGTTTTGTTAATTTTCAGGACGTAACTTTGCTCTGGGAATATAAGGTTTAAAAGATATTTCATCCTAATTAATTTACCACTTGATATATTTATAAATTATCATCAGTCTGGTTAAAAAGAAACACTTAACAATTTAAATGTGAAAACTAATTTTACAAGTGACTGACCCTGGCACCAGAATCCATATTAAAAGACACAGTCATTGAAACGCATAAAACACCTGAGGATCTTGAATGATTGAAAAAAGTGAATCTAATCAAGCTATTAAAAAATATGGAATAGTGTCACTGCTGAACTGAGCTTTGATGCCACACTTTTAAATGTTTGCCAACAGCTTACAGCCTGTCATGGTACTCTTAGTGAGCCATTGTGTGTGGCTAATTGGCATTACTGTTCTCTTTGAACAGAAAAATTGATGTCTGGCTCAATGCTCATACTGTCCTCTTCACTGATACCAAGCTATTTAATATTGCCCTGCCTCTCTCCTTTATCGGCAGGGTTCTGCCGAAGCCCTTCTGGCTCAGGGAACTTTAGTTAGCCATGCAAGTCATTCGACTGTAAAACAAGATGGTTTCCTTCTCTAGGTCATAGCCCAGGAGGAGAAAATGGCAGCAATAAACAACTTCAAAATAAGCCAAAAATGATATCTCAGCCCAACTCAATCATTTATGAAGCGTAGCATCACATTTTGTTATAGGTTTGTGTGTGTACAAAGTATGTTCATAGCTGTAAAAAAACACTACAAATGATTACTCAGAGGAAGCAAACTATTGCAGTAAGCAATCGCCTCAAAGGTCACTGGGACAAGGCTCCACAGATCAAGGCTCCACAGAGCTTGTTTGACCTTAAATGCTAATGACATTATAGGAGCACAGCATGTTGACCCACAGGGGATTTTTCACACCATTGAATCCATGTAAGGCTATACTCAGCTGTGCCCTGCTCGCCTATTTACACAACGGTGCTGCTGGAGCCATGGGGGGAAAAAAAAGAAAGACAAAAGGGCATTAGCAAACTACTTCGCAATATAAATACCACCTCTGCGAGAGATTGGTAATCACAGTTTAATATGGCTGCCTATCAATTTTAAATGCTGTCCCTAAGCCAAGAGATGCCTGGTATAACAGTCTTATTTTTCTATCGACAAGGAGAACCTTTCATAAGGCTCATCTGAATGCAATTAATATTATTATGGACTGATTCCTTTTGTTTCCTTTGAGCATGAAAGAATGAGAAGGTGAAACACACCTGCATGAATTTAAAGTACAATTTGATTATAAGACATGCGTATGAAGTGAAGAAGAATTAACCCAGCCTACCTCAAACTCACTGACACAGTTTGTGTTGGTGTAATCAATTATGCATCTTCCGAGCCACTCATCAGGTCTGGCACTCAGGATGTCATTCCTGCAGTTTTCCAAGAAGGGCTGGAGTCGCAGGAGCAAGGTACGAGACACAATGTACCCAAACCCTCCATAACAGTACTTCCCTTCCATCTCTCCTCCTATGAACTCCTCAGGACTGCCCATATAGAGCTCTCGATCCATACTAAGGTGCGCCACCAGGGTTTTGATCCTATCCGCTTCTGTGTAGGTGTCATCTTGGGCGAAGTAAAACCAATCATATTCATTGATGTAATGATCTGAAATGTATCTGATGGTCTGAAACATGTTCCATATCAGTCTCTCGTCTCCATGAGACACCACAAACATGCCATGAGGGACTTTGCGGTTGCGTGTGCCAGTGAAGAAGATTACAGTGTCCAAATGATGACTAATTGTGCGATTGACAGCTACCCCCATAGTGTTCATGGTGTTTTTGGATGTCAGGATGCCAACAAACAGGCGTTCTCGCATCCCCAACTCGGTGCTAATGTATCTAGCCCTGGAAAAGAAATCAAAGAGCAACTAAATAAACAGTGATTTGAATAAACCGCATCAAACCTGTGTAAATAATTTTAAAACACTCACTGATAGTGACTGAAGATTCACACTTATAAAAAGGCTAAATTTTTGATCCAGATTAAATCTTGTGTGTCGAAACAATTTCATGGGAATTGTTCATACATTCAGATTTACACAGATAAGGAGAAAAATTGACCTCTACTGAAAAGTTAACATGCAAGAACACGCACTGTGATTCATCACTGCAACCAAGCCAAATCCAAGCCTGAAGTTTCTTTCCTTGTTATGCTTAATGTTTAATCAATTATGCCTCCTGTTAGAGCTGATACTATTAATAGGTGGTAAGAAATGAATCCTCAACTAATCATAATAATCATAATAAACGTCCAACAATACAATTTAAAGGGATCTTTCCTTTTGACTACACAAAAACTTGAAACATTGGTTTACTCTCTAGATGGTTGTTACATATTACTTTTGGATATGCCAAAAGATACAAATACAATCATCAATTATTTGAGGAAATAACTGTCATATTAGTTGATGATGAAAATGCTGCCGGGCATGGGTTGCCTTTGAAACGTTATAGCTTTGACACTTACACCTCTGACCTCAGAACAACTTTCTTTATGCGAAAGTTGGGTGTGCACTTTTGTGTGAGAGATAATGGTCAAACAAGAGCGCTATCTAGGAAATGTGTATGCTGAAAGAAACATTTGACACACAGCACATATCCATCAGTATGGAGACATGGTGTAAAATATGTTTGGACATCCTGCAGGGTTAAGGCTGTTCACGGGCTGAAACCAGCAGAGGAAGTGAGGCGGTTTACTTTATTTAGAAATTGGCTGATAACAACAATAAACAACAAGCAACATGGTGACACCTGTACAACTGCTGTTAAGTAGCCCGGCACAATGACTGATTTCTCATCATGACCTGCACTGCGGCCTGTTGCTGGACTCTTGTTGTGTGCATTCAAAACAAGATGAAGCCACAAACAGCCCCCGGCCAGCTTACCTGAAAACTTTCTTCGGAGTGCTCTGCTGGTCTTTATTTTTATACGGGACTATCCTCGGCTGGAAATCCTCCTCAGACTCCATGTCATTGGGGGTCGAAATGGAGTTGGGCTTTCGGGCTCCTTTGAGCAGCCCATCCTGACCCAGACTCGCATCCTCGCGCTGTTTGGCGTCAAGGTAACACGTTTCTTCCGTCCAGTTTGTGCTCAGCAAACTCAGCGTGAATCCTAAAGAAATGCCGATCACCACCGGGCCGACCGACCGCAGGACAGAAATAAACACTGAAAATCTCATTTTGGGGGGGGGGGGGGGTGGCTCTCCTCTCCGACGGTCCGGCGTCGCTCGGCAGAGTCCGAAGACAGGCGTCTGGTCCGGGACGGGCCAACGTTACATCAAGTCAGATACGACTAAAGCCGTCCCCGCGTTCCGCTGAGGCAGACCGTATAGTCTCTTCCTCAAAAGCTGCGCAGGCCACTTACGTGTCAGTTTAGCGGGTACCTGGCTCCTCCCCTCCCGCGCGCCAGCGTAAGAGGAGGGTCTAGCTCCCGTGCATGTGGATGAATACAGGCCGCGGACGGCGGAGGGATATCCAACCAAGATTTAAGACGGCGCGTGACGTCACCCGCTGGCTCGCGAATTTAAGTGCTCACTGAGCGTGAGCGTTGGCAGGTTCAGCTGAGCCGGCAGTCTTCAGGGCGCAGACTCAGGGCAGGGTTGTCATTTTTACATGGTCTCATTGAAAGCAGCGCTGCACGTAAACTGCTGTAACAAATGCTAAAGGAGAAGTTAAAACAGCGCTCGTTAAAACACACACAAATTAGCAAAGTGCTTGAATGCTGGGTTCATAGTACAAACTTCCTCATGACACGTACACAGTCAGAAATTTTATTAGCAGAGGAAAAGAACTCCTACTTTTGAATTTAAAGACCAATCAATAGGTGTATTTTTTAAGTTGGTATAGGTGGTTAACGTCTCTCCCTTTTAGTTTAATTTATACTTTGACGTGTTTGTGACTGGTCGTTTGAATCAGGTAAGACGATGAGTCATTGGGGTGTCTGAACTTGTGAGATGATGCAATGGACTACACTGCTGAGATAACCTGTTCTCAAGGAGTTGGAGCTGTTTATTATGAGGTACCTGAGCAATTTTAAGATTCAATCGACACAGAGCCCATATAATACAACAATCATTCATTTCTTTCTTTCTTTTTTTTTGTCTGCATTTGTCCTCATAGTTTAACACCAAAGAGTGTCAACATTATATGAGATTGATGCAGTTACAGTCTTACAGCTAAATATTTTATTATGTCAGTGCGTGCATGTACTTTGTGGATCTCTATTGAGTGGAATGACCTTTGTGTGGCAGGGAGGGAAGTGCTACCCCTCAGTGGAAATATAGGGGGGAACAAAGGACAGAGAGGATGTGGGAGGATGGACAGGGGAAGGGAAGCAGGTAGTGCTGGTAGGAACTGGTGGAGTGAAGGATGCTGTGCTTTTCCTGTGCTTTTCCTGTCACCTCACTGGAGCCCAGAGGGTTTCTGTGTAGGTCTGTGGAGAGTTGGGAGTCGAGGTAGGTGAAAGTGTCCTAAAAGAGGAGCCGAGTCAAAGACAGGGTACATAGTGATGGAATGAAAGAGCAGCTCAGCCCATTTTAGGCAGGATTCATCAATTCTTCATGATGTGCTCCAACACGAGCTGGCAAGGGAAACCACACATGCGTGTGGGCATCCCCTAAATATGAATGAGACCATCGCCAGGCCCAGAGGCTCAGGTCACCCTGTGTGCAGGAGCGAGTGAGGTACCAAGCCCAGAGAGCCACCGCAGCCCCCAGTGCATCACCGGACCGCCCAAGCAAGCCATCTCCCCCAACACCCCCCATCCACATCGGCCACCGACATCTCACAACCCGAACCCCATCGCCCATCCACCGGACGAGCTGGAGGAACCCCGCCGACCGAAGAGACCTACCGGGAGCCCCAGCAATCCCCCGGCGACACGGGTGAGACGGCCGGCTGCAGGGGCGAGGGGGCCACGGTGCCGGACCCGCGGACCAGGAGACCGCAGGAAGAAACGGTCCAAGCACCGGGTGGAGCCCTGAAACCCCCATAGAAGGGAGAAGGGAAGCGGCGAGCCACCACACACAACGTCGGACCAACAGAGGCCACCAGGGAGCCGCCACGGACCAGCACCAAAGTCCATCAACGAGGAAGACCACGGGTACCCGACCGAACCGTCCGCCGCCGGAGCCGTGCCATGACTAATGACAAGTGAAAGCGTCCCTTTCCTGTGCTTCCTCTATCCCAGTCAAAGAAGCATTGCCCTGCACCGTGAGCCTGTAACCCTGAATGTGCTGTGGTGCATTAAGATTGCGGTGGGAGGTCAGAGGGCTGCAGCCTGCCCCGACGGAGTGCCCCCACACCTATCATTCTTCAAGAAAATAAAAGTGATGAAACTTTCCTTGACTCCACGTAATCAGTTATTTCCCATTGTATATTGATATGACAATGTATAAGCATGAAAATATACAAACATAAAAACAAGTTTGACTCAACATTTTTTCCCCTTATCCATGCTGTTTCAAAGCCATGCTCTTCTGTGCCCCCATTGGGAAAGAAAATAAATACATCTGAATCAGGTAAGAATTTTAGGCTTATTCAGAGTGCTGAATAGGATCAGGAGTGAGGGGCCATGGATAAGCAATACATCTTACAGTAATTTAGATAAAATTCCCTTTGCTTGATAAATGTGGATTTACACCAACAGTGCATCAGTCTTGTAAAACAGTAATCGGGGAATTTTAAATGTGGCTGAGTTTAGTGAGTTTCAGTGTCACTGGAAAACACCTAATTAAAAATTGTTGCCATCGCTGTATTGATATTCTTGCAGTTTTAAAACCAACACGTTTAGAGCCCAATAATACTCTGTATATGGTGTATACTGTCCTGACGTAGGCCTAAATAATTGTCATAGTGTACAGAAAAAATACTTAATCAACCAAAGCATTTTAAACTAGACGCGTGCACATCCCAGTTCAAGAGAAAAATATTTTCTCAACAAGTTGATCATTCATTAAATAATTTCTTAAGTCTTAATTTGGTAGGAAGCTGAAGTCTCCCACATTAACAGTGGACGTCTGAATGCAATATTTTAGGTGTCCGTGTAGCTGCCTGAGGGAAAGTGTAAATGTCACCAGCAGCGGAGCTTCTGCTTCTCCCCGTGGCAGTAGTCAGTCACATGCTTAGCTTCGGTTTGTCAGAGCCAGTGCTTCCTGTCGGCCTGTAGTCTCCATTCATTCCGTCCGCTGTCTGTGCCCGGTGTTTTTAAACCGAATCGGTGTGTTGGTCGGCGGTCATGGAGTGCCGTGTGTTGTCCATTCAGAGTCACGTCGTCAGGGGATACGTCGGGAACAAGTCGGCAACATTCCCGCTGCAGGTAAGAGCTGGTTGACTCCATCTGAGCAGACTCAACCAGGAGACATGAAAACGGGACAGCTGGGAGGGAGACAACGCGGAGAACAAGTTCGGTTCCTTCTGTCTGACTGTTAGATTTATTTAAATGAAATGTCAAGCAACGCTTGCTCCCTGGCGAAACCTGATAGGGGCCGTTCTCCGGTTTTTAGGCTTCGATCACCCATCCTAACAAGCGAAAGCTGCAAGAGCACAACGATGAAAAAAATCAACACACGGTTTGGACTCAGGGAGCTCATCGTTACTCACACTTTGCCCCTACACACTAGACAGCGTAGCTACAGGCGAAGAAAAACAAAAAAACTGCGAACCTGGTGTTAAAGTTGTGCCTCCTGGTCCGTGACTTGAGTTGATCAAGTCTTGACTCCGTTGGGGTTTTCTCCTCCAGATTAATGTGTGAATTATTTGTGAAGTCTGAAGAATTTTAAGCCAATGACTTCTTTTTCAGTTATTTCACTGTTGCTTTGTGTGGAAGATTTGAGTTGATCGTCACGCTGCAATAGCAGTAAAAGCACCTCAAATAGTTTTGTGGTTATTATCTTTCAAGTGTTGTAACATTCAGAAGCTGCAGCAGTATACACTCACCGAGTACTTTATCACGTGCACCTCTTCAACTACTTATCTGTGCCATTGTCCAAGCAGACAATCATGCAACAAGAGCAAAGGGCATAAGATCTTTCCTGCAGTCTCAGGTCAGGAGCCACAGTTAATGTATATAGACTCAGTTATCACAGTCAACTTACTTTATCTGTACTTTGTCTATGTTATCATTTGTTGGTGAGCCACGCCCCCCCCCCCAAAAAAAAAAAAAATAAAATAAAATAAAATAAAATAAAATAAATCACTGCAAATCTAAACTCATGAACTAATGTGGCTTTATGAACATGACGATGAACTCAGTGAACTTCATTGACCTTCCCAGTTACTACATCTAAATCCAACACAGCAACTTTGGGATGTGGTATCACATGAGACTGGCAGAATAAAAATGTGCTGAAATCATTTGATACATTAATGTCAACATTGACCAATCTCAGAGGAAATTGTGTTTCATTCATGTGTCAAAGAAATTAAGCTGCATTGAAAACAAAGGGACCCCTTACCCAGTATTAGTATGATGTTCCTAACAACGTGCTTGATGAAATAGGATGAAACTGCTACGCCAGTGCTTTCCCATGCTCATCCAACAGAATGATAAAGGGCAGACTATCACATTTTTTAAGTTGGTCTTGTTCTCATGTCATAGTTTTGTTTTAACAGCTGCTTTGTTGCTATTTTCTCAGGTGCTGGGCTTTGAAGTGGACTCGATCAACTCTGTCCAGTTCTCCAATCACACAGGTTGGCAGGATGATTTTAAAACTACCTGTGTGAAATAAGTTGAAATGTCAATTTTCTCAACCCTAACCCTAACCCCTGAAATTATGATCATATTGACCAAATAATTGGTTCGACAATCACTGTGTTACTTAAACGCATGGCTGTTGGTAATGCTCTGTAAAAGGCTTGAAACCAAGCATTTAAAGGGGAATAAAATAAGGCCATATAATGAAAGCAAGGATGTAAATCTGCTTTATAAAAAATAGACAGATTTATGACATAATGGCAGGCTTAAGAGTGAGACACAATTAGTTTGTGTGGGAGACAATTAGTGCAAACAAAACTATTTGTTCACAGAAGACTCTCCTGTGTGCGTCTTAAATGAGGTGGCCCAGGAATTAGTGAAAAGGTCTGATGTGCAGAGTTAACAGCTCTTCTTGTACTTCTTTCACTGTTTCACTAAAAAATCTCTTTATCTGGTGCTAAAATACTTTCACTGATGTTGCCAATTTGGTTTGGGTTCAGTCAGGTCAGGTTGTGGGTTTAACTCAGAAAAGGTTAAATGTTTTCTTAGAAGAATAGAACAATCTATTTTTTCAGTTTATGAAGCAGAGAGTGAAATCCCGACTACACTGAGCATTCACCAACTAATTTACTATAATCTACATGTTTACATCTGCATTTCTCTATTTTATGACCTATATTTAAAATAATTTACCATACCTGCATATTTTGTGTAGTTCTACTGATGTAATGACAAGTATAGCAAAGTTGGCGATATATAAATGTATACCAGAGTAATCAATCTAAATGCAGATATTTCATGCACAGTATTCCTGAACGGTGAGCTGTTATCTTATCATACTAAGTTGTATTAGTATTAGGCCAGTCTTGAAATCTTCAATTCATTATTAGTGACTTGTATATGAAATAAAAAATATACAAACTGATTTCAGGAGAAAATTGCCCAATTTATATTGAAAATTGCAAAATCACAAGTAGAGACTTGTGAAAACCAGGCTCTATGAATGTGCCGCTCCTACTGTATTAGTCATTTTGTGCCGTTGGCCAGGAAAAATGTTACTCGCCGATCTATTAAGGAAAGAAAAGGCATGCAACTTGAATTCTGAATTTGATTGTTGGTTGATGCAGCAGAGCTCATCGAGCTCATTTCTGAAAGCATGTGAAGAATGCTCTTTCACCACAGGAGAAGGAGACATTTGGACAAAAACACTTTCATTATTATCAACATCTGCTCTTGATGGAAACTGGACAGTTTATACTACTATATTAATGACATTTAATATTCATAACCCCTTTCTTTAGTTTCCCCTCCACCCACAGCTTTTTCTTTGCTGTTAGCTTGTTGTACAGTCCTCCCAGTATGAGGTACTCTAGGTCAAGCTTTTGGCTTTTGGTTTCTTGCAGTATAAACAACTTTTTTATTCAAAGTAAATGGTGTAAAGGGGGCAAAGAAGGGGGAAACTGGCAGTCCACATACAGCCATCCTTTTCAGGCTGTGCAGAGGCCCCATTTGGCCTTGACAACATACAGGGGAAAGGGACCTCAACAGACGGGTGGTGGAAAGACCAAGCAAAGAAGGGAATGCTTACTGATTTGATTTAAATACAGCTCTGATAGCACATTGCTAGTGTTTTTATTGGATAAAGTAGTCCAAATGTCCTTGTCCCCTCACTTGGTATGTCAGCAACTTTAAATCCAATCTCAGTTCCACCAAAATGTGCCAACAATACTTTATTTTTTTTTTTTTGGCTGTTTATTTCTGTATTTGTGCTAATAAAATCCACATGTTGTGTGCCCAAATGGATTACTATAATATCAGGATATGCCCACTGGAAGGGACAAGTACTGACAGCAGAGGAGCTGAATGTGCTGTATGAGGGGATCAAACTCAATAAGGTGAACCACTATGACTACATCCTCACAGGTGAGTCAAAGGAGTATATACTACTACTTTATACTTTATAGCCCCTAATAAAAAAAATAGGCCTCCTGTTTTTAATTTATATCATTTATAGTAAATTAATTATAATAAAAAAATAATTAAAATAATTAATTTAATGATTACTTTCTTTTCCAAGGATACTGCAGGGACCAGTCTTTCCTGGAAATGGTGGTTGATATTATTCAGGGGCTAAAGAAAGCCAATCCCAGCCTGATATATGGTGAGTGTAAAATTGGGTATTTTTCTAAAGAGAGCAATGTCACTTAAATTAATGTTTGAATTTACGTTGCTTTTCATTCTGGTTTTCTTCTCCCCAGTTTGCGATCCTGTTATGGGAGATCATGGTGCTATGGTAAATATCCAGTAGTCCTATTATCATTGTGGATAATGTTGTTTTCGGGAAGTTGCTGTTCCTGGAGAAAAAAGTTGAAAAATGCTATCTTTCTTGCTATAGTACGTCCCAGAGCACCTGCTGCCAGTCTACAAGGACAAAGTAGTGCCTTTGGCCAACATCCTCACCCCAAATCAGTTTGAAGCAGAGTGAGTAGCTCTGTGATAGTAAAATAAACAAAATAAAGAATAAAGCAATGTAAATGAAAGTTTGGTGCTAATCTGGGATTGTTATATAGCTATCAGTGTTTTATCTGTCATTACTGTCTGTTTCTCTATAGGCTGTTAACTGGGAGGAAAATTAACACAGAAGAAGATGCTGTTGAAGTGAGTATTGTGAGAATTTTCCGTTTGGCTGTATTTGGATTTAGTTTGTGACACAGAGAAATGAAAAACATGAGAAAATGGAACCCTGTGTATTTTCCAGGTGATGGACTTGCTTCATAAAATGGGTCCAGAGACTGTTGTCCTCACTAGTACAGACATACCTTCAAAAAATGGGGACCAGTTCCTAGTGGCCCTTGGAAGTCACAAAATAGGTATGGTACCAGGCCGACTTTCTCCAGACAGCTCTTTCTTATAGCTAATGAGAAGACTTGTTGGGATATACAACAACTCGATCTTTTAAATTACTCTGGGAGAGCTTTTGTCTGCGCACCAGGTGCAGTTTTAACTATTGTCCTTGGCCTGCCATCACTGTAGTGAAACCAGATGGGACTAAAACCAATCAGAAGATCTACATGGACATCCCCAAAGTCGATGCTGTATTTGTGGGTACCGGGGACCTGTTTGCTGCCATGTTACTAGCCTGGACTCACTATCACCCTAAGGACCTAAAGGTCAAATACACTTGATATGTCAAAAAAAACAAACCTTCAACACTCAGTTGTTGCTCCAGTATAATGAATAAATGCCAGCTCCATGTAACCTTCTTTCCCTTTGGTTTCTCACAGATGGCCTGTGAAAAGACTGTGTCAGTGATGCACCATGTCATTAAGAGGACCATTACTTATGCTAATGGTAAAATGCTCTGCCCTTACTCCACTGTCATTATTATTTTTATTATTATTATTGTTATTTATATTTAGGAGACATTATGCGTCACAGTTTGTTCTTTTTCTTGTAATTACTGTTTTCATAAAATAAGCAGCAATAGGTAAACCACTGTTGTATGTTGTATATTACACTAGCATTATATTGGATAAATAACAGGCAAGCCACATGATTTAGGATTATACTAATCTACATGTCACCAAGATCATTTTGGTACAAGTAAATAACTCCTTGAAGGAGGCACATGAGCAGTGTCCTACCTGTTACTCTTGTGTGTGTGATAATCTACAAGCTGTTTAACAGCCTTAGCCGTCACTGAAAACATGTATCGCCTGCATGTTATGTTTACTAGTAAGCAAAATTCCAAAAAGCTGCTGTTTTACTTCTGCTACTTTTTTTGTTTCAGAGATGGCTGGCCCGGGGAAAAGACCCAGCCCTGCACAACTAGAGCTGAGGATGGTTCAGAGCAAAGCCGACATTGAGAATCCTGCTATCATTGTGGAAGCAAAGATTATACAAAAGCCTTCCCACTGAAAGCAGCCTTTCCGTCAACACTGCCATAGTGCTGGTACAAATGAGTTTTCGAAAGCTGGACGGTTGGATTTTCACATCAAAGACTGTCACATGTTTCTGCCTTATAAAATCTCTTAGGAATTACAACTATGTTTTCATGAGAGGGGTCAGCAGGATTTGTTGTACGTACATTCTGCTCACAAGCACAGTGGAATCACTGCCGTATGTCTGTACTATGGCCTCTGTAGACATCATATACCCTTCAAAAGAAAAGAAGGCAATCAATTAGCTAATAAAGATAGCGTAAGTGTACTTCAATAATAGTTACTATGGTTAAAATTTCTTGCTAGAAAACATTTCATCTCAATTAGAAAATAAACAAAACCAGTAATGCATGCACAAGTATGCTTCTACTTGTTTTGGCTAGTAGAGGTGTTTTGGCACATCACATGGACTTAGTGTGCACTGTGGTGCTCACAATATACTATAATATCAAATACATAATGTAATCCAGAGGTAGAGCATAATGCAATGCAAAAGGGTGAATGCCCTCTGATGTTTATGAGTTCATAACAATAATCTAAAATTCACAGCATTTATTGCAATCTGCCTTTTCAGAACCTATTAAAATATAAATATAAGGATGTATGCAGTGTGCATATATCGTACAGTTTAACTAAATATAAGTGACGTTATGCATTCAGATTGGATGCATTATACAAACTGAGATGTATTTTAACACCAAATTTTATGCAATTACTAACTATATGGTTTCATGGCAGTTTATTTGACTTTTTGTTTTAGAGAAAATGCAGCTTTACTGACAATGGTAATAATTGATGGCTGAATTGGTTCTTTTAAACAATTTTTTTTTATTATGCAATGCTTTCCTGAATTATCAGTTGTGTAATGTGTTAGATTCATGTCTTATCATCTCAAATTGAGGTATTTGCACAGATAACTTTTAATGTATTTACAAACGATTGTTGTTTTCATTTCTGACTCTTGGTAAATCTCTTGGTAAGACCACATTGTAATTGTGTAGTAGCCTTAATATGGTTAGGAAGAAAAAAATATTGGTTGTGAATGTTTTTGTGTACTAATTTAATAATAAATCCTCACACATTAGGCTAGTCAAGTGCCAAACCTGGAGCTGCTGCTCTGATCTAGATCAAATTAAGTCCAGAAAAAATAAATGATTAACATTTTACTGAAACTGTTTTCATGTTTTTTTATCTAATGATTGATTGGTTTTAAAAGGACTCTCTTAAAGGTGTATCTGTTTTTACTAATACTTTTCTGCTTTTAGGAAGTGTTACAAAAATCTAAGCTGAATACATGAATAAAGGGAAGAAATTCTTGCCTGGCGCTTACTTCATTTTGTGATTAGCGACAGGTGACACAGCTCTGTTTTGCCAACACTAATCCACAGTATGAATAGCCAGCATTAACCCAAATAACCAGACAGGCCAACACGTCTGCCAACTTGTAACCTGAACACACAAAGTTAAGTGTCTTGTTTGTGGGCAGACTGTACAAGAGCAACTGCATCTTGTGTGAAAGAGAGGAGCTGAATTTGTCACAGGGAGTATTTCTTGTCCTGGTCACAATGATAAAATGCCATACATGACGGACATGCCATTTTTGTCACAGACAAGGTCCCAGGGGTCGTGGGCATGAGGATTGTCTTTCCACAGCTTGTCAGATAAACACCCTCAGCTGTAGCTGTGCATATTCACCAGCAGAGGGCTAAATGGGTTAAAGGTAATCAAACACGCACACACACTTCAGTAGTACGACAATAGTGTAGTATGCAAGATAGAGGCTCAGGAGTCAAAGGTCTGCCTAGGAAAGAAATGTCTGCTTTTGGCACCCCTTCTCATGTAAAGCCAAGCCAAGCGAAAAATAGGCACCATGGATTGTTAGATTTAGTGTTAGAGCACAATATGACGACATATTTAAGAGAGGTTATAGTGTGGATGATGCAAAAATTTGAAACTTTTGAAAACATTTAGGACGTTATAAGTAAATTATTTAATTTCTGACACAAATGGACACTTCCTATTTCACAAATATAATTTTGACAGAAAATCCCACCAACTGAAGCACAATGTGGAAGTGATGTATCATTATTGCTGACAGTAATATAATACCAATATATGAAATCTACTTCTGTTAATATGTTTATGTGAGCAGAATCTATACGTGAACTAATGGGCTGCAACACATCTTTAAAAAGTATAAACACAAATCTTGTGTTTTATTTATTTCTGTGAAATGAATAAGGGGCCGGACCGGATGTAGGACACGCCACCTTCAGATGGGCTTTGAGGAAATGTGGAGCTGTAACCGACAAACAATAGCGCTCCTGCAAAACGCATTATCCCAAATCATTGTTATTCCGTATCCTTTTGAAGGTCTGCTGAGCAGAGATATTTTACGGCCCTGAAGATCACAAATCAAGGAAGAAGTGTCACAAAATCTACCGACTCCCGAGTGGATACTTTCAGGTAAGCCTGGAGTACCCTAACTGACACTGACCGCTAACGTTAGCTGGCTAACGGGCACAGTAATAATGTGAGCGAGCGGAGCAGGTCGGGTCGGCCGCTCATACAGGATATATGTGAGGATATTCGGCACTCAGTGGCAGCTGAACCGGCAGACTGGTCGACTCCATTCTCCTGCTCGGATTCATTTATTAACCTGAGCTGTGGGTGGATTTGCTAAGTTAGCATGCTAGCATGTGCCGCCGGAGCTGTCCGTCCTTCCGCCGCTGCTCGCTCATTAGCGGCAGGTCGAGGCAGGTGTCAGCTAGCTTCAACTTATTTGTCCTCTTTGGCATCGACTCTTAAACACACAGGTTCATTTTCCACTTTCTCGTCTTTACACGGAGAGGATCAATTTGCGTGTACAACTTTGTTTTTTTCGGTGTGGGGTTGCTATCTTACGACATGTGCCAAAAGATAAGCCAAGTCACTGGAGGAGCTGGCTCAACGGTTATTGAACCTGTAGTGCTTTATCCGTGCCGCACCGATACATGGGAGATGCTAAAGCTGCAAAGCTAAGCATGGTAGCTGATCGAGCAGCACACACCACTGCATCCCCGTCATTGTGGCTTTAAAATAATCCAAAAATAAAAGAAACTACTTTTCACACTGCAAGCCGCCGCTGCCACGCTGCACGTCGTGCGCGCCAGCTGGCTCCGGGTTGACCTGCGTCGTACCAGTCTCACCAGACGTGAGGTTACTGGAGTTCATTCAGTCTGCGGCTCCCTTTAGGCAGGAACCTCAGCTTTAGCCAGCCGGCCTAACAGTGCGACACAGGCAAGTACTGATTCGGTGCTATTTTACCAGCCTTTTTTTTTTTTAAATAATGTTTACCAGCGGATCACATGAGTGCCGTGGATGTCCGGCTCATGCAGTGAAGTTAGACTGCAGTCTTAACATGGCTAGTACCACTGATACTGCGTTGGGCTTGATTGACAAAGCACTCATGGATCTTAGATGGGGAACATGTCTGTTGGCTTGCAGTAACCACGTGTTAAGTCTGTCTGAATTCAAGACCTTTACAATGAGATGTGTAGATTGCTGAAGTGCTGGGTTCCATTATTTGTAAGAAGTCATTTTGGAAATGTTATGTGTATCTATCGTTTTGGGCCATTCCTCATTTAATCACACTAAATTAACATGTTATGTGTGGAAAATCTGAAAACATGAAGCATCTTAACATTTCTGCCTTCTATTTGTTAAGAACTTGTCATTATTTTCTATGTGTTTTGGCTGTAGGGCTGTACCATTTCTGGCCTGATAAATCCAGTGCAAGCAAACTGTTTATTAAGACGTGCAGGCTAACATTAGTGATTATATTGGTGTGTGTGTGTGTGTGTGTGTGTATATATATCTGAAATACAAATCATGCAGTTGTGTTGTATGTATAGAGTCCAATGGCCGGTCCTCCATTATCTATCACGCAGTCATCACTCATGGAGTGTCATGTTCATATGGGAAGAGGACTTTAGGACTTTGAGACATACACATAAGCCTTTATCTCAACATTTCCATCAAGAGTCTTGGTCCACACTTGTTCTATATAATTCAGTGAACCTTGTAAATTCTTCTGTGACAATCTGGTTAACTACAAAGTAGCATTGATAGTTGACATACAACCTACATCTTCAATATTCACTTGCAATGGAAATTGTCCCTGTTTTTTGTGTTAATGTATTTTCTGTTATTATATCATTCAATGCCATTTTATATGAACCAGGTCTTCACCTCGTGAAGTGAAATACGACATCTCCTCAAAGAGAGAGACTCTTCAGTCGAGGCCATGGATATTTTCCTCAGCATTTTTACTAAATGAATGTGGAGCAACTCTGCAATTTAGCACCACTCTTTAGAGTAGTTCTTTAGATGGTTCTGAGTGCATACGTACACAGTTCCATATTTACGTAGCTAAAAGAAGAAAGCTACACTCACTGGAATTTAATGATAATTGTCAACCAAAACCAAAAATTATTGACATCTTTCTGACAACAGTAGATACATGTTAGTTGGCCCAGTGAATTGCTGGATGTGGTCTTTTAGTTTGTTACAGTCAGTGATGTAAATTATTGTTGACAATAACCAAATAAAGATATTATTATAATGGACTGGCATTATCTCATCTTCTGTTAGTATTTGCTTTGCAGAAAGAATGACGTTATTAGCTGCAATAGTAATAAATGGTGTGACTCTGAAGTATCGCTACAACAAACAACTGGTATAGTGCTGTTATGTGTGGCTCTATTTGACCTTCATTGTCCAGCTATCACTATGTGTTTTTATTTCTATTTCTATTTGGCTTTGATGCCCGGTGGCAAACCCTCAGTAGTGCATTGTAACCTTTTACCTTTGGCAGTTTATTTCTGTGTCTCCTTGTCAACTTGCGTGAGTCTTATTTAAAATTAATTCTGTGCAAACGTCCAGAGGCTTTTGTTGGCTTGCCCACTAGCTTTGTTAGCCATCAGTTGTCTGAGTGTGGATCTGTTTTACCATTTTCAGCACCTGAGGCCTTGTCAAGGAGGCAGTGAGGATGGAAGATGAACATCTGATATCCAGGCGTTGATTTAATTAATTCCTAATTACATTTGAGAAATAGAGCACAGGGTGGCAATACACAGGGTGTGACTATTCTCTCTGAGGTTATCGCACCTCTCCAATGTGACATCTTACTTACAGGTGGCCAATGGCAAGGCAAGGCAAGAAATTCTGCATAATGATTGGGTACTTAAGTACAACAGATGCCTTCCTGCTCACAGCTCCTTTTTTGGATAGAGCCAAATCATTTTCTTTGTTGATGTTGATGAAATGTGACACATCCAGGGTGCCCATAGCCTGCTAATCAGCACTAATCTGATCCATTGGATTAGAGGATGGGGATGCATGTAAGACACTGCTTAGAGTACATGAGTGACTCCCTTCCAGAAGTGAGCCACCTTTCAGTCTATCTAGAATTCATTAGCATACTGTAATAAGAATCTGCTGTGGCCTTTCTGCCGTTTACTTTTTTGCCCATGCTCTCAATAGAGAGCCACTCATTTTGGTAATTTTTCCAGTGATAGGAAATTCTTTGGCTCCCAGTAAACTGTTGCACTGATCAGACAGTGCATACACCAAGATCTGGGCTCTAGCTGTGTTTTTGCTGCCATCATCATTATCTATTTCCTTCTGAGAGATTATCATGGCTATGAAGCAGGACAGCCTGTGACTGTCCACAGCTCACTGCAGGCATTTCTTTATATTTTTATTCTGGCTTCAATTTGGTGAGATACCAGGAGCCAAAATGCTGAACCAGAGTGCTGTGATGATCTTCACTGGAATTTGTGGGGCGTTGGTGGTCATGGCAATGGCCTACTATGTCTATTGGTAAGTTAAATGCAGGAGAAGTAGTTTAGTTTGTAGTTATACCAGGTGAGGATAGTCCTGACTAGATTTACAAGTACTTGTAAAAGGGATAGAAGTTCTCTAGTGCATCATTCAGCTGTTCCCAGTGGCATGTGACACGTAGACTTCCGTAATAAAATTACAATTTTTAGAATTTGAAAAATAAAGGTAAGGTGTTTGCAAAATATGACAGAACTTTACCAATGTTTAGCTGGCTTCTGTTGACAACAGTGATTTCTCATATAAGAGTATGAGCAAGCCACATTTATTTGTGCAGAGGCTGTATTCAGGTGATTCGGAGACGAGGCACTGTTCATCTGTAAGCAGCTTTAACCCAGTCAGCATCTCTAATCTTTCCTTTAGGCTGGGTTCAGCCCCGGTGGACCCTGCACCCTCACTGGTCCTTTGCACAGTATTGCTCAATTTTGTTACGTAGTGTCATTTATATGGCAAGTGAATTTTTCTTTGTGTTCATGTTTCTTTAAAGGGGAATGTGGTCTTTAAACAGTAATACCTGAGGTTTGGCGATAGGAAAGGTTTATCTTTTTGATTAGGGAGATTATGTAATGCAGTTATAGTGTTTTTAAGATCAATATTGGTGATAGTTTGCTTTTTTTTTTACTTCATGTGAGCATTAAGGGGGAAAAAAAAAAACAAATTTGCTGATTAGTGTCAATACAGCTAACCTAAATAGCTACTGCAGCACTTAGCCAATTAGTTCCATTTGGCTTTAGCTATTTACCTGTGCCTTAGGCAAATTGTTACAGTGGTATCGTCATTTAATAATAAAAAAAAATGTGCATTGTTTTTGCCAGTTTATATGTTCTGTATTAAGAAATCATAATTTTGTAATGTTTTAAAAGACATCCACCTAATCAGGCTGATATTGCGTGTTTGTGTTATCACAGACAAGTCACTTTTTATATCTGTCAAACAAAAATAAGCTGAACAACAAATAAACACCAATAACACAACAATAAATACTGTAAACGATAAATATTTTCTTTTCCAGAAAGCTCTTGCTGGTTTTCTCTTGTCTGACAAAAAATTAACAGAACTTACTGAAATCACAAGTATTAATATTCAAAGTAAATTTCTGTCGTAAAAACTATAAATTTAACTGAAATCATGTGTCTTAATACAATTGCAATATGTATTAAAATATTGACTTTTTGGCTTGTCATTCAAGCTTGAGAACCACATGTCGGTTACAAATATCACCAAACCTAAATTTGCAATTATTTGTTTTTTATTTGAAAGAGTATTTGAAACCTTTGCATGGCCAAAATACTTGTAAGGGTTAAGCTTTCATATAAAGGTTGAATTTAGATGTTTGTATGCTTGTTGAACAAACACTTATTTATATCATCTGCGGAAAAATGAGGAACCGAAGATGAATGTGTGAACTGACAATCTTGCAAGACAAAGAGAAGGTGATATTAACGCGTTTTGTATACTCACAGTACTTCAGATTGCATGACACATTTTATAGCAGCCCTCTTTTTAGGCATGGTTATTAAATTGATAGCAGGGAAAAAAAGTGTGAAAAAAATAAAATTGGTCTCAAGTGTGTATCTGTTGTCACACAGAGTTACTGCTTGTTGTTACAGAAAAGTTTTGACTGCGTTAGCTCTCCATTGGCTAATTTGTCTCCAGACATCAATGACTGAAATTTAAAAGGCTTTACTCTAAAACAATCCTGACGTGTAACCAAAACTAACAGCTAACAGGAGTTTGAAAATAACAAACTAACATTACACCATTAGCCCCGAGTTTAGTTAATATTTTTCAATGATATTTGCATATTTAGAAAATGTAAACTCTGAATATTCACATTCAAAAAATTTGCGATTACCCAAAATAAGAGTGACTCAGCAGTTTTTGGTTTAGGTCAGACATTTAATAAGCGTGTTTGCCTTCCAGCTGTTTCTGTTTAATCCTACCCAATTGGATTTGTTGAAGTTGCTTGGGAGAGTATGTTTTTTTTCTGAAAGTTCCTCCTCTGATCTACTAATAGAAATGACAGCCCAAGGCAAAGTCTGTACAGAACACGATGCTTTAGTCTATTCAGTGATTAGTTTGAACGCTCTTCTATTAAATGATTGTAAGAGATTTCCCCCCACAACCCACCCTAGACTTAATTTTGTATAGTCCATCTCACGCAAACCTTAAATTACAGTTGTAATATGTATTAAATGCACACTGCACTCGTTGGTTCTGTGGTGTTGTTGCTTGCTACCCTTACAGGAATGTAACAGGAGTCAGATTAAGTGTGCAATAGGGTAACGGTCCCTGTCCTGATCACTCTCTCCAAGTAGGACTAAAGGTCACATTACTAACATAATGCAGAGACAGCTTGGATGTGTCTGATAATCAGAACCGTGGAGTGACATGCATGCATATGTGACAGTATTTCAACATCTGCCTGTCCTAACTTCAGTTATTTAGAAACGTTTTCATTTTTGTTGGCCAAAGAAACTGAGCTGAAGTTCTGTGGATGTGCAAGTATTATTTCCTTCCCTTTACACCCTAGCTACTTCACTGTTCTGTGTACTGTGTTGCATTTTGTTTCATGAGGGATTGGATTAATTGTACTGGGTAAGACTTGTTACCTTCCTGTTATAGACCTCCCTTATGTGGACTATCTGGCTTAGTTTTAGTTTGTCAGTTTACCCTTCACTTAGAAGAATGTAATGTAAAAGTCCCTGGAAATATATAGAGGTTATTTGAAAGTTACAGTTGAACTTGATTTCTTTGGGTTGATAAAGCTCTGCTGACTGTTTGGCAGTTCTTTCAGTTTCACTGTTCTTTTTCTGTGTAAAAAAAGTAATTTAATATTTGAAGAAACAAGTAAGTAGTCAAGACCGCATCTGTGTTGAAGGCCGTTATGTAAGAGTCATGCGTGAAAGTGTTCCTGTGTCCTTCCTGCATTTTCTGCTGTTTTTTTCCGACACAGATGTAGCTGTGAATCTAAATGATTGTGCATTATGTACTAGCTGTTGCACATAACGTATAATATAGCTATTGAAGTTTTGGTTTGAAAAATGTTTTGAACAAATTTAGATATTCCAGCCATGTAAATATATGTTATAGCCATATACCATGATGCTAAACAAAGCAGCTGAAGGCCATGGCCACAACAGATCTCTACACATACCTGGAAAGGAATAACTCCTTATTAGGCAGATTAGAAACGTTCCTCAGAACAGCTTTAAACTGGCTTGACCTACACTGTAATGGGCTTTGGTAAACGTGGGAACAGTCCATTCAAGGCCAGGCACCCAGCGTACTCTTCAGTATTCCTGAATAGTAATCGTCACATCTGTGGCAACATTTTCGTCAATAGTCTAATGGTAGGAGGGGTGAAGCAGGTTGTGCTTCTGCTTAACATATCTTGTAATGGTTAGTCACCTAAGTATGCTGAGATACACATACACATGTACACTCATGTGGCCTGGGGATATAGCTCAGTGTGCGTGCCTTGCTTGCAGAGCCCCCAGGTCCAAACCTCAGCCACAACCAGCACTTGTGCCAGTCCCAATCCTGGATCAATGGGAAAGGATGTGCTGGGAAGGGCATCCAGCGAAAAGACTGCAAAAATTTGATGTCAAAATAGCCAACAGCAGCCACGCAGGAGCAGCCGAACGTGGAAAATAATGGACTAATGTACCTGGGGAAACAACCAAAACCATTTCACTTTTGGAAAAATTCAGTCACCAGAGTTTTTCTTTAGGAATTTCAGAAACCAGAGTACCTGGAGGAAACCCACACAGACACAGGGAGAGCATGCAAACTCCACACAGAAAGGACCCAGGCCGGGAACCAAACCCGCAACCTTCTAATTGCGGGTTAACAGCGCTAACCACGATGCCAACGTGTTTCCCTTTTTGAAAAATATGAAAAGAAAATTGCAATAATTGAAGCTAATATCATGTAATGTGAAATGTTCTTTAACAACAGCACCTGGTGTTTTGACAGCACAAACTATATAAACAATGTTACGTCTGCGGCAGATGTTGCATAATTCAGACCCTTCACGTTTGTTCTTGGTCAGTCTGTCCCAGTATCCTTTGCACATGACAATGGCCAGGATCAGGCCCCAGACTGTTGCAGAGCTCATACAAGCAGTCACATTCTTACCAAGGTACGATTAATTATTTTCAGTTCACCTGTTGGATGAAACCGCAGCACTCAAAGACAGCTGACACAGGCCCAGACTGAATCCGAACATGTAAAGCTTTCTTTACTGTCAACTTGTAGTTGTTGGTTCAAGCCATTTGGTGATGTGTTTATTCTATTATTTCAATTATTATATTACAAATACATATTTTTCAGGGCATCTAAAAAAAGAATGGTTTAACTTACGTTGCTACATTGTTACATTGCAGTGCTGCAAGACAGATAAATGCAAAATGTTTTACAAGCAGATGCATAAAAGTGTAAATATATGAATCTTACAGAATGACCAGCTCAAGCCTTTCTGTTAATTTGCTTCCAAGCACCATACAACTTGTGGATGACTTGTGAGCTTGTTTATGAAAATTACATTTATCCAAATGAACAAATGTGCACATACCAGCAACAACATACAGCATCTACATCTTGGCTACATCAGGGTCAATAGGGCCAAGTGGCTTTTAGGGTACATAGCATTTGAAATGGTAAATCTAAAATCATGAAAAACACTTACCAGGAGAGTTTGCATGCCACCTTGTCTATCAGGATAAGCAGCAGCATAAAGTACAGTGCATCTGTGGCTGCAACTATTATATTTTATCACTTGAACTTTAATAAATCAGTTTAAATCTAGACCAAGATCTGGTCCTCATACAACTTATTCAGTCAAATTAACAGTCAAAAAGTCATAAAGATTTCAATAAAACTGAACAAGCTGCTGATTATAATATCCTGTAATAACCAAAGTAACATCCTCGGGTTGAATTATGCAGTATATGCAAGTTTAATTTTAGGCACATCTTGAAAAATATATTCCTCGATCCATTAAGTTGTCACTTTCAGTGGTTAATCTACAACAGTAAGAAGCAGTTAGTCATGGGCAAGTTCGGGTGAATGGTAGGACAGCCACAACAATAAAACCTCAACAATCAATCTAGCGTGATGTTTAATCCAAACAATCATTACAAAGCACTTAAGATGTACTTATTTCCACCTGAGTCTGTTCATAAATAACTTTGTGATTCATGCAAACTGGGATACCTGCTCAAAGAAGAATGCTTCTTTTATTTATTTTATTAGTTGTGTAAGACACAGGCACAGGTTCCATTTATTAAATTATTCTGTAATGACGCTGGGCTGTGGCCTATGAGCCATGTCGCCCTGGCTGCTGTTAATTCAACCTCTGCTGCTCTTTCCAGGTCTGTGGTACTGGCTGAAGGACCGTGTAAACGCGGACTGTAAAAGTATCCCACCGTGGTAAGAAACACAGTCTTAAACAGGCCACATCCTTTTGTCTACACTGCTCCATGAAACTTTTTAATGTTTACCACTCTGTCCTCCTGTGATTTTCTCTCTCGACTTCTGTGCCTTTCGGTTTTGTTTGCGTAACTGTCATTGAAATTGTTGTGCTGTGGCACTGCCTCTGCTGTTCATGTTCCCCTCCAGGTTGGTCGTAGTGTATAGAGAGGAGCCTACTCAGCTCTCCAGGCTCCTCAGCCATGGCTCTTCTGGCCTACCTGAAGAGCCTGTTTATACTGCAGTTGCTGATGGGCTTTGTGTTTGTGGTGAGCGGCCTCATCATAAACTTCATCCAGCTCTGTACCTGCATCCTCTGGCCAATTAACAAACAACTCTACCGCAGAATCAACTGCAGGCTCAGCTACTCCCTCTGGAGCCGTGAGTAGATGATGCATGTTGTGTTGTTCCTGCAAAATATCTTTGCATCAAGAGGTTTTCATATTTCATATTCATATACATAAACATAAATAAAGTAAAGACGTCATGCATGTCTTATTTTGACACACCTGACCCACGGACCTGTCTATTACATAATCTGAATTTAGATCTGAGACAAATATTTGCTCCTTCATTTTGATGATTTCCCCAGAAGCCAAATAACCTTATCTGCCATGCAGTGCTGTCCAGAAAGTGCACTGTGTATTTATCAGAGCTTTTTCCCAGAAATGGCTGCTGTCATGGGTTAACAGAGGTAGCCACAGCTCAGTTAGATGCTACAATTGCTACACAACTGCTTTAAAACACTACAGAGTTTGATGAAGGTTCACTCAGTATTGATATACAAAACACCAAAGCACCAAACCTGACCTGTATTTAGAGAGAAATGCTTTTGTGCAGCCTTTTAGGAAAACTAATTATTTAAGATCTCAAGTGGAGATGAGAGTTTCAAGTGCCATCTTAATGTTCAGAACTTGTCATCTGTGTGCAGAGCTGGTGATGCTGCTGGAGTGGTGGTCAGGCACAGACTGCACCCTATACACCGACCAGGCTACGGTGGACAAGTTTGGCAAAGAGCATGTCATCATCATCCTCAACCACAACTTTGAAATCGACTTCCTCTGTGGCTGGACCATGTGTGAAAGATATGGCGTCTTAGGGGTCAGATAAGCAGCAACATATTTTGACCCTCATGAAAGATACACATACAGACTTATTCATAACGTTTCTCAACCGCTTCATTGCTCTGAATGAACTAAACAACTATCTCTCTTTCCTCTACAGAGCTCAAAAGTGTTAGCCAAGCATGAACTGCTGAAGGTTCCTCTGATTGGCTGGACCTGGTACTTCCTTGAAATAGTCTTTTGCAAAAGAAAGTGGGAGGAAGATCGAAAAACAGTCTTCAGTGGACTGAGCAGGCTCAAAGACTACCCTGAATATATGTGGGTAGGTACATGTCCAACACGGGTTTGTATGTACGAGTGTAGGTGTCATTTTAGAAGTCAGTCCATTCTGGCCCAGTTGTGCAAACAGGTTTCTGATATGACCTTGGTTTATTGACTTTATTCACTGTCTGGGGGTCGAGAGAGGATTACAAGTGTTTTTTGCACAAGGTGCACCTGGCTGACTGCTTATGTTCCCACATCTCATCTTGTACCTCAGTGGGTACAATGTTATTACTACCAATAGAAACACAACTCTAAAAATAAGATCTGAGATGTGATGAAGTGGAATTATTTTCATAGGGAATAACTACTCTTTAGAAATACATAAACTCCAGATGCTCTGGCCCATTCACTGGTATACAATTCAAGTTCTCTGTTTGCACCAGCTGTATTTTTTTTAACTGTGCAGTGTGTGTTTTATTTATTTTTTCTTTGGGGAAACTCGGTCGACTGGACTGGAATGTGAGTGGGTTTCTCCCTGCTCAGTGATGCAAAACAGCTCCATTCAGTCTAAATAAATAAGTGCTTTACATTCAAACCCTCTTGACTTATGGCGCCATGTGCAGCTGTACGACATAGATCTTTGCTGAGGGTGTTTAAAAAAAAAAAAAAAAAGATTTTCACAGTGACTCGCCCACTTTGCCGGCTTAGATTAGGCAGATCAGCAGTTGATCTAATTTCCCCTCAAGTCAAGTATCAGGCCACTGGGCCACCGGTGTTATAGTGGGTTGGGCACCTGCCCCATAAACAGGAGGCTATAAACTGCGTTCCAAATTATTATACAAATGCTATTTTTCTCAGATTTTCCTAAATGGTTTATGTGAATGACAGTTAGAATTCAAGTCAACAACCGTTAGAGTATAAGTCGAACATCCTTCCCAAGTTCAAGTCGTTTTTTTGTTTGTTTGTTTTTTTCCCCCAAAATAAAAATCTCAAAATGCACTGGCCATATTTACTGAAGTTCAATTGATAATTGTTAATCTTAACAGGCCAAATTACATGTTAACATAGGATCTCTTCTTTAATATCACCCTCACAATTCTTGCATCCATTGAACTTGTGAGTTTTTGGAGAGTTTCTGCCTGAATTTTTTTTTTTTTGCAGGATGTCAGGGTAGCCTCCCTGAGCTGCTATTTCGATGTGAATTGCCTCCCACCCTCATAGATCTTTTGTTCAAGGAATGGGGTTGAGGTCAGGTGAGGATGGGAGCCACACCATGAGTTCCTCTCCTTTTATGCCCATAGCAGCCAATGACACAGAGGTATTCTTTGCAGCATGAGATGGTGCATTGTCATGCATGAAGATCATTTGCTACAGAAGGTTACAGACGGTTTTTCTTTTTGTACCATGAAAGAAAGTGGACAGTCAGAAACTCTATATACTTTGCCAGGGTCATTTTCACACCTTCAGGGACCCTGAAGGGGCTCACCAGCTCTCTTCCTGTGATTCAGGCCCAAAACATGACTCCGCCATTCCTTGCTTACATTGCAGCCTTGTTGGGACATGGTGGCCACCCAATAACCATCCACTACACCCATCTGGATCATCCGCACTCATCAGTAAATTAGTGTGTTTGTTAATACAAGTCCTCATGTATTTCTGGGCCGACTGCAACCGTTTCTGCTTGTGGTGACCGAATAGTAGGTTTATGCACAACTGCAAGCCTCCGGAGGATCCCGCATTTTGAGGTTTGCGGGACTCCAGAGGGATCAGCAGCTTCAAATACCTCTTTGCTGCTTTGTAATGGCATTTTAGCAGTAGCTGTCTTAATCCGATTAATTTGCCTGGCAGAAAAATTCTTAATTATGCCTCTCTCAGCATGAACCCTCTGAATCAGCAACAAAGCTCTCGATGATCACGCTTTAGTTTTCATGAAATATCTAGTGTTTTCATATGTTGGCCAAGGCATTGAACTATTTGACGCTTTTTGGCAGCAGAGAGATTCTTTTTCTTTCCCATACAGCTTGAAACCTGTGGCCTGCTTGATAATGTGGAACGTCCTTAGGTAGCTTTCTTTAATTGGGCTCACCTGGCAAACTATTTATCACAGGTGACTGATATTTATTTCATTGATCCAAAGAGCCTTGAGACACAATACCACCCATGAGTTTAATTGAAAAACAAAAAATTAAATGTTTATGGACCTTCAATCATAATAATTTGGAACGTGGTGTATGGCCCTTGTCTGCGGCACTTGTTTGATTCCAGTCAGTGTCATTTGCAGCAGGTATTCTGGCACTGGGTGTGGATAGAAGAGAGGGGCAGAGACAACAAGCCTTTTTTGGATATTTATTTCCTTTTTTATATTTAAAATTTAACTGAATATAACTGTGTGGTAGAGCTGTCACCCACCTGCCTGCATTAAGCCCAATAAGATAACACAGACTTTATATTGAGGTTAACTTAATCTTTAATTCAATCAAGTATAAAAGGATCAGAAGAAAAGCAACAAAAATGAGGTCACTATATATATATATATATATATATATATATATATATATATATATATATATATATATATATATATATATATATTTGTGTGTGTATCTATTAACACAACTCTTCCCTTCAGTTTCTTCTTTATTGTGAGGGCACCCGCTTTACAGAGAAGAAACACCAAATCAGTATGCAGGTTGCAGAGAGTAAAGGCCTGCCCAAGCTCAAATACCACCTCCTACCCCGAACCAAAGGATTCACCACAACACTGCAGTGTCTTAAGGGCACAGGTGGTGTATATATACACATATGCAAAGTTCACTATGTTCAAAATACACGTCTTTTTTTGCACTAATGTGTCTAATGTGTGACTTTGTTGTGTCTTACAGTAACTGCTGTGTATGATGTGACTCTCAACTTCAAAGATAACCAAACTCCCACTC